>NC_047669.1:66276283-66541283 GCF_011762505.2 Arvicanthis niloticus | reverse complement strand
GTGTCCTCTGATGTATACACACACACACACACACACACAAAGAGAGAGAGAGAGAGAGAGAGAGAGAGAGAGAGAGAGAGAGAGAGAGAGAGAGAGAGAGAAAGAGAATGAACATAGCCATTTGAAGACCTGCTGGTCCCCAGGGGTGTTTGAGAACCTGGCATCTGACGACCTCATTTTGCCTTCCCTTGTATTGTTCTTTATGGAAATGGAAGCATCGTGTTTAATATTGCGTGTGTCAAACTTTTCCTATTAAAATTATGTTTGTATGATTCGTTTATATTGTTGTATGCAATTAATCTTATTCATTCTTATTGTACTTTATATTGTAGCAGTTTGTGTAAATGTTCCACAGTCTATTGGCCCATTTACTGTGGGCAGGCATTTGGTTAGCTTCCTATTTAGTGCATGTTCCAATAGCTCTGCCTTACAGCAATGAACTTTTGCTGTGACCTACAGCAGTAATTGGGCTGGCAAGGCACTTCCAGTTGTACAATAGTGATATAAACACCATGAGAGTTAACCACCACGTCTCACACATGTCTTGGTTGAGTAAACGCCGGTTAGTTTTATTAACTGCTGTATTGACAATGCATCATAATGATTAGTTAGAAGAAATCTAAAAAAAAAAAAAATAAAAATAAAGAAAAGAAGATCTGAAGTTTTGTGTGTTAAAAAAATCTGATGTTGAGAATGAGAAAATATGCTAAAGAAATGAAAGTCAGAATTCACCCAAGGCACCCATTATCTCTCTGCATCATGACCTAATGTACGGATCTGCATCTTGAAAAAAAAAAAAGATGCACTATATAATGCACAAATAACAGAAGGGATGATGGGTAACATTTGTTAACATTTCTGTGGATGAGAACTTTACAGCAGCTCTCAAGTGAGGGGCACACATGGCCCATAAAGGCGCAAGGTGAGCTGATCATATGCCATGCTAATCTAGGGGGACACTCCACATTCAAGAGTACTGAGGGCTCGTCAGTTAACTTCGCTGTGGAGAACAGAGCCGAGTGGAGAACAGGCTAAATAATTTTGGGTAAAGGCAGTTGGTGAGAAGACCATGACTACAGTTGTAGATAGTTCTAGTCTGACAGCAAGGAACCTGACAATGAGAAGACAGGGCAGTGTGCAGTGTGATCCTGATGATTTTAAACTAAGAATAGATTAATAAAAGATTTTTTTTTTTTTTTTTTTTTTTTTAGCAGAAGTTTGTATTGGAAGAGACAGTGGGAAAAACCAGACTAGCTGGAGATAGAAAAATTGCTGAAATCCAGAATTTGTGTTTGTAGACTTAGCGGTTTTTGGAAAAATTACAGATTTGAAGTGATGAATATTGGGGAAGATATTCCAGGTTGGACTTGTTAAACCGATTGGGTAAGCCCACATTCATTTTAATAGCAAGAACATATACATAACCGTATTTGCCAGACTGACTAGTATATTATCCATGAATAGCTCACAAAAATAAATACCAATGTAGAAGAGTGCGGAAAAGGCATCCCAACTTACACAAGAAAATTACAGAGTCAGAGGCCTAATTTTGTCAAAATCCAATTACGAAGGGTAGATTTTTTTTCTTTAAGAAGACAGTGCTTTAAAATATTGTGGTTTTTTTTTTATATGTTTGGATTATAATTACCTCATTTTCTGCTTCTGTTTCAAACTCTTCTGTGTCTCATACCCATCTTCATAATCATGGCCTATTTTTCATTAATCATTGTTACCTTTATTTTATGTTTATATGTATTCCTAAACACATAATAAATACAACCTGCTTAGTCTGTATAATATTACTTGTATGTACAAGTTCTCATGGCTGACCATTTGGCATTAAATAACCAAGTTGTGTACTTTTCCTGGGGAAGGCTTTTCTTAGTTGCCTGTAGTTCTTTCTTTAAGGTTGAGGCCTCATGAGCTTCCCACCATCCATGTTAGCATGCGGATTGGTGTATCCGTGTTCAACTCATGTTTAGGCAGCCATGTTGGTGAAACGTTATATGTAGCATCTGACATTCCTAAGAGATACAACCTCGCAGCAAATTCCTGGTTTCTCTGTCTCTTAAGTCTTTACCACTGCCCCTCCTGCAATGATCCCTGGGCCCTGGTGCAGGAGTTGTACTGTAAATCTATCAGTTGGGACTGGGCTCCACACTCTGCATTTTTATTAGTTTATTTGTATAATGGCCTCCATCTGTTCCCCCCAAAATAAAAAATAAATAAATAAATCCCTTGCTGAAAGGTGAGAGCTACCCTTATCTGTAAGCACGTTAAATATTTAGAATACAGTTAGGAATTATGCTGGTCTAGTAAGTGGCAATTATAGATTCTCTTCCAAGATTCATGGGTTAACTAACCCTAGGTAGTTAGCTAGGTTTCCAGTATCAGGTTTCCCTCTGTCATGTATGTTTTAGGTCCAATTAGAGAGTATTTAAGGTATTTAAGCCATACTGCATCGTTAGAGCTATCTTGCATGCTGTTCATTGTTGTGATTCATAGGCATTATAGTTGGGTAAGAGTGATGTTTTTCTCCTTTGGAAGCTTGCATGATGCCTTCTGGTACCATGAAAGCTAGTTCTCAGGGATAAGACTTTCAGATCAGATCAACTTAGGAGACTCTGGGCCTTTTGTCTGAAGTACATGATGTCTTTAGCAGTAGTGACTTATATTTCACCTGTGTCAACCAAGTTAACAGCAACAGTCTATAGTATTTTGAGAGTCTCTTGGACAAACCTGATGAACAACTTAGAAGAAGGCTTCTCATGCCTGGTGTTAGGGAACTTCATGTTCTATTTCACAGATACTTGTCCAACCATGTTCATTGCTGCTCTATTCAGAATAGCTATAAAATCGAAATAGCCTAAAAGTCCTTCAATTGATGAATGGATAATCAAAATGTGGCACATATACACTATTCAGTTACAATGAAAAATAAAGTCATGAAATTTGCAGGTAAATGAATGGAGTCTGAAAAGATCACACCGAGTGAGATAACCAGACCCAGAAAGACAAATATTGTATGTTCTCACTCATCTGAGGCCTCTTAGCTCCAATCTGTGAGATCTGAGTACATAACCTGGAGTAACTGCAGAAACCAGGAAACTAAAAACAAAATATTAAAGGAGGGTTGGGGAGGGATAAAGTGATCTGAAGAGGGAAATGCAAAACATGGAGAGAGTTCTAATTTGGGATTGGAGAAGAAGGAGTGAGGAGGATAAAGTAAGAGCTAGTATGTCTGGAGAAGTCACAAGCAACCATACTACTATCTACCTAAAATACCTGTCATACATGTAAGTCAGTGCATGACTACCCATATATAGTTTAAATGATACTTCCCCCACCTGGGCTGGCAATACTTGTCCTCTCCCCAGACAATCCTTTTTGCTTTTAACATATATTTACTGTAATCATCAATAGACAAATATTTCCACACATCCATATAAAGTGCATAACCTCCCATCTACCATTTATTCTATTTCTATCTAACTCTCAGCCACCACTCTTCAAAAGTCCCCAATAATCTCTCTTCTATTTTAAGAATGAGTTTTTTTTTTTTTTTTTTTTTTTAACTATAGTCATGTCCATATATGGGAAGGGACATTTTATCCTTGTCTATCTGTGTCTGATTCTAGCTAGCTTGATATCTCCTAACTTTACCTACTTCGTTTGGCAGATGACAAGATTTCATTCTTCTGTATGAATAAATAGAAACTCACCATTCACGTATGCTGTCAGTCAGCTGGTGACTGGCTCCAGTCTGCCTCCACATTGGAGCTGTTGTGAATATCTGTATGGAAGTAGTCTTTTGACTCTGGCGTATACTGACTGTTTTCTTCTTTCACCTTTGAGAAGTCAGAAAAGCCAATAAAGGTTTAGGAGGAATTTAGTATTTAGAGAAACTAGAAATGTGTCTAACATGATCATATCATAAAAATGTGCAGAGGCTGAGGTCACCTCAAGTACTCAACATCTGCGAGCCAAGTAAGTTTCCTTTCATTATACATTACCTTGTCTCAGGTATTTTATTTATTATGGATCAGAAATCAAACTATATGATTGCACACTGGCAATCATATTGATTGACATTTAAATTAATTTAGTAACTCACAATTTTTTCTGATACAATAATTTAGTTCTTTGAAATATGGAGAGTTAGAGAAGGCAGTGTCAAAAAATGAAAATAAATGCAAATGCAGTAGGAGAAGGTTATTGTCTTATCCTGGGTGATCTATAGGACATTGTAAACTAGAGCTCTAACTTAAGAACACATAAAAATTACTTATACATCTTCATTTATACCACGGTGTCTGATCTAGACATTTCCTGGCTTGGGCTAGCTATAGAGATCTGAACTTGGTTTATGTTAAATATGCATTTTCACTAAGTTTTTCTAGATTTCATCTATTTCTCTAAAAAGTGCCCCTTGGCTGAACTGTGAAATGAAGGGAAAAAATTACTGAGACTTAATACTTTGGCATCAGACATTGATCCATTAATGAGTATTAAGGAGTTGTTGTGAAACTCTGTCCTAAGAACCTGGCCTCAAATATGCAGGAAAACTCTCATTCTTCTTACAAAAGCCTATTTTTCTGCTCCTAACTGTTTAGCAGGAAAGGTACATTCTGAATGTATCTGGCACATATGTACATTCGTGACACATAACTGGATTCTTTGAGGTCTTCAGTGGGTAAAAGAGAGAAATGATTAAAACATCCCTGGGGAAATAAGACAAACTCTTTGAGTCAGAAAATTATCCCCAAATACAGTGTGTTCAAAGGGACTTTTTGTATGCTGAATAAAACGATGTATTTTTTTTTTTTTTCATGAAAAGTACATAGACTGTTGCAACGTAGAATTTAGCAACTCAGCTCGACCACTAAACACTGGGAAGTATTCCCTGTCCCTTTCTTAGAAGCTTCACTCTTCCCTTTTCTTCTGAAGGCTGTTGTTTTGAACGTATGTGTCAAAAATGCTTTATGTGTCTCAGGGTTTGTCTTGTACCACGTTGTTATTCAAAATCCTACTGCTACGAGGACTACATCAAAAGCATATTTATGAGTTGACACGGCCAACTGACAGGAGGAGGGTTTTTGATTGTTAAATAAACTCGCCTCACTGAGTTCAACAATTTCTGCTTAAATTGTTTTAAACTTTAGTTGTATTTTGCATGAAGACTCTTCATTTGAAACCAATCAAACAAAGTAAATTAAAAAAACATGGAGCAAACATTTTTTTTCCTTCACCCTGAAGACAACAGATAACATAGCAATACAAATTATGCTTCAGACAATTGGTGTAATTTTTGTGCTTTAAAGGAATATTTTTCTAATCAGCAGCATTTTAAAGCTGCATAAGCCAATCACATAATATCTCCAAGCCATAATAACATGCATTTAAGTGATGTTGAAAACTAGGTGTTTCTATTCAGAGAAGTGGCTTCTGAGGAAGAGGCTGTACATCTTGAAAAAAAAAACTTTTGAGCATCCATTATCTTTTTCCTTAAATTACAGTGTCTGAAATAATATACTGAAGTGACCTTTGAAATAATATCAATAAATGTAAATGGATATTTTGGAAATGCTCAAAAGATAGTTATTATTTGAAGGAAAATGTAAAATATTAAAGACAAGAGAACTGGATGGGAGTTGGTTTAAGTCAATAAAAATAATTGATAAATAAAAATAATTGAGAAAATAATGATAAACCTTTACAGCTGTTTTCTAAGGCTATGATCTTGTTATTCTGGTGGTGTTCAAATATGAAATAGGACAAAATCACTCCTCTCTTTATCCCCTCCCCCTTTCTCCCTTTCTTTCCTTTTCCCCGTTTGTCTCTTGACTCCAAGCTCCTGAACTTAGGTGACTCACGGTGGCTCAGCACTGGCTATATGTGATCAGCATGACAGCCTTCTTACTCCTATGGAGAGAGCAATCTAGTAGAAGATCATTGTACATAGACACAAAAGAGGTCGCCCTTGAATTCCATGCCTTTGTAGACTCTCCAGGTTCCCACTGTGTCATTCTCTCGATGCTCTATGGCTGTCAGAACTCTTGTATGAGTATGGTATAAATATGTGAGTCAAATATTTAAAAAACTTTTTACCTTTACTTTGATAGCATTTTGTTCTTTCCTTCTTTACGAACGAGGAGGGAGTAACAGAGCTGAAACAAAGATGTGGTTTGAAATTCTTTCATGAAAGAATTTCATTCACAGCCATGACTCCAGCTGGAGCTGTTTCTGAAGGGCACATAGGAGGACTAGAGGGCTTTCTCATCTCTTTAATTCCTAGTCTACTGCCACCAGAGTCCATGCTGTTTCCGGGCTCTGTCAGTTCTGTCAAACTGTTGTGACAAAAAGCTCACAGATGCAAATTACTAAAAATTTGACCACAAGGAGAGAAAAGAGGACTGGCTAGACAGAAGCCAAGGATGATTGTGCTTCTTTTGTTGTTTGTTTTGATTTTGCTATGAGATCTTGCAATAGCGCCCTGCTTGATCTAAACTGTGTAGACTAGGCTCGTAATGATCCTCTGCTACTACCTATATTATGTTAGATTTTTTAGGCATTTACCCCATGTCTGGGACTAAACTTTTCACTTATGTATGTGTATATGAATATGTGCATGTGTATGTATATTTCTGTGTGTATATGTGTATACATATATGTGTATGTATGTATGTATGTATGTATGTATGTATGTATGAATGCAGGCATGAACATGCCCATATGGTCAGAGGACAACCTTGGGTATTTGGTCCTTACCCTGAAATGTGTTTGAGAAAGGGGATAAGGTTCCCTTTTTGTCCCCTGCCCAGCAACATTCAGCAGATTAGACAGCTCATGAGTTTCTGGGAATTCTCACATTTCTGTTTCTAGTCTCTTCACAGGAACATTGTAAGTATAAGCATTTCTTATACATCCAAGTTTTATATGGGCTCTGTGGATTTGAACTCAGGTCTTCATACTTGGACAGCAAACACTTTTTCCTACTAAGCCATCCTCCCAGATCCTTATACTTCTTAATACAGAGTCTCTCTCTCCCTCTCTGTCTTTGCTTCCCTCACCCCCTCCCTTCTCCCCTTCCCCTCCCTCTCACCCCCTCTCTTTTATAAATGAAAATAACATTTTCCTGATCTTTGTGGGTGTTGTTTTTAGATTTGAAGGTGGGGGAAACCCTGGCAGTCAGAAATAAACTCACAGTATACATGTAAAATAATTCAAGTTTACAATTTGATACAATGTGTAATGAAGGCCATGCACATATAGGGAAAGATTCATAGACTACTTTGAAAAATAAAAGAATTTGTATTAAATAGTGTGAAATATACACACGAGAAGATGAGAATTTAGCTTTATTTTAAAATTTAAAACAAAGTGAAGAACAGAGTCACCTTTCCCCCAACCCCCAGAAAATAGAAGGAATTGTGGAATGTAGGGAGGGAGGTATGAAGGATCCTTCTTTAAGCTTGTATATCAATGTCCTCTGAATTGAAACTTTCCTTACTATAGATGCCCATCAAGACTCAGGAAACAAACAAAACTGGCAAAGCTAAGGCAGGGAATAACTCACAAATCTCAGGAAGTTCCTGAAATTTATAAAACTCACTGTCTTTCCAAGTTGGGAGAGGGCAGACTTTAGTGCCAGTGAGCTGCCAGTAAGTCATACAAAATGCTCCAAAGGATCAGCTTTTATGAACTGTTATCCTCTGTGGGGTGAGCTTTTTGGTGATAGAACTTTCTTTGAGTCTTCAGTGTTCCTGTAAGCAATCCTTCACCCATTCCTGTAACTAATCTTGATAAGATTATGAGTCACTAAAGTAGAATAAGGTGGAGTGGTTCTTTGTTTTGTAATCAGTGCCTTGTCTAGGGTAAACGGATGTTTGTTCTCACCTTCCAGGAAAATCTACACAACCTGTAAGTTAAAATAACTTTTGAATACATGAAATCAATTTCTGTGGATTATGATGGGGAGGTTGATTTTCTTTATTAGAAGAGGTTATATCAGCATAGACAACAAAGAAGGATATAGTATTTTTTTTAAATAGTACTGACAAAAGTAAATCTATGTGAGTACCAAAGAGAAGTAATTTCAAGTTGGGATGAGTAGATAGGCTAAAGAATATTTTCTAAAAGTAAGAAACAATTAGGAAGAACAATAATCTAGGATGTTGTGTGATACATGTAGATAATGTGTGTACTCATTCATTTGTTCAAGACATATTTATTAACTTCCTAATGTTTATTAGGCAATATGCCTGATTTACAGAGAGTATTGTGAGATTAAAGATTAATCAATAGATGAGTAGATAGGATTGGAGAGAGTTGGTTTATGTCTACTGATCTGTGTGCAGATTTTATTTTCAGGCAATTTTGCTTAACTTTTGTCAATATTTTTGGGTTTATTTAAAGCAAGACAGGTTATTAAAACAGAGAGTTGAACTGTTGACAATATAACTTATTAGCTTGTTTACTTGTTCATTTAAAAAATACTATCCTTGTTCATTACTATTTCTCTCCTGTCACCCTTATCCATCACCGAGAGAAAGACACACGGCAGAGGGTGTGAGACAAGGTCATTTATTCAGACTCGGGTGATGAGACAATAAGCAGTAAGAAAAAGGTTAATCTTGAGTACAGAATTTTCTTTTTTGTTCTGTTTTCTTATTTTTTATTTTTGAAGCACTGGTATTGAATCCAAGGCCGTGTGCTGTCCAAGCATCTGTCATTAGTCACAACCTTAGCTTTTGACCGTTTCTGTTTCAGATTCTTGTTCCTAATTTTTTCACTTTTCTTTTTTGTTTATATTCCAGAGACATATCTGTTTTGTTTAGAAGTGACATATCTGATTTTAGAATATATTTCATTATAGAAAGACACTGGTGCTCAGAAAGCCTGCCTATCTATCTATCTATCTATCTATCTATCTATCTATCTATCTATCACTATAGAATATACACTATCTATAGAATATACACTAACACTGTCACTGGCTTTGAAAAGACTCAGATGTGGATATTTGGATAAGAAGACTGTTATTCTGCTCACCAAATCACGTATGTCAGTATTTTCTTTTTATAGTCAGAATTTATGGTATCTTCTTTAAGAACTTTTTGCCTATTTTAATGGTTATGAAGATTTGCCCCTGTGTCCTCAACCAGAAATTTGACTATTTGACTTGTTAAGTATGACATTTATTGTTCTAGAAAGAATACTCATATTTCCAGAAGGACTTCTCTTTTCCACATAAATTGAACTTTGGCTATTCTGTGGAGTACAGCCACTGTGGTGGTAGTCAATCATTATCAGTTTGACAAATTTGAGCTTCAACAAAGAAACACTACTGGCATGTCTATGAGAACTTCCTAGAGAGGTTCAAGGAAGGAAGACCCATTCTGAATGTAGGTTGCAACATTCAGTGTGCTGGCACCCAGGCTGCATTGAAAGGGGAAGGTGAGCATTGTGTTACCATTTTGAGGGGCTGCCATTCTCTACTGTCATGACTTCCTGCTTATGATGGATTGTTTCCCTTCTTAATTACGAGTCAAAAGAAACCCTTTCTCCCTTGTTGCTTTTTTGTCAGATATTTTATTATATTTTATTACAGCAATGATATAATGGTTTTGTGAAGATTTTACATTGTAACAACATTACCAGTTTTGTGTGTGTATGTGTGTGTGTGTGTGTGTGTGTGTGTGTGTGTGTGTGCGAGTGCATGTTTATCTAACTCTTAAGTTGGTTTGGTTTTATAATAGATGTGCAAGGATTTCGTGACTGGAATGGTGTTAATCAGAGAATAACTGTCATGATGAGCTTACATTATACGGGATCAATGAGAGGAACTATATGTTAGCAACTTATATGTGGGAGAAACTTGGGTGTGAAACTATAGAAAGGAACAAAGAATGAGTCACATACCCACTAACAAGCGTTCCTGACATTCTAGTGCTTGTGGATAAGTAGGAATCTGAACGTGGGACCTGAAGGCCCAGTTTGAGGAGATGCTTTTTCCAACAGGTGTCATATGAGTTTCTAATCAAGCATTGGCAATGGCCTTGGGGTCTACTATTTACCTAATATCTAAACACAAAAAGACTTTTGAATGTTGCATTGTTTATTTATTAATGCTGCAGTCTGGTCCAGTCTGGACCACCACTATGTTTCTACACTAGAATTGGTCAGAGGTGCCAGGAGCACTGGCTCTAGACCCACTAGATGTTAGCGTGGCAGCTGCCTCTGCCGATCAGCTTTGTGGTGTCCATGTTCCAAAGCATGGCCCCTGGTTCAACTCCACCACCCTCACAGTGCTCCGCTAAGCCCCAAACAATATCTGCCATGCTCCTGGTACCCAGTAGAATGAAGACTCTTAAAGCTTAAAGCTTATCTAATGGATTTATATATCAGTAAATACTCAATACACAAGATGCCCACACAACTAGAATTGTTACCCAAAATCTAGCCTTTTGATATAAATAGCTACCTGGGACTGCTAGAGACCCAAACATCAGCCTCCATTTTTCTTCTCCCTCCCTCCTTTCTCTTTTTCCCTCTTCCTTATCTTCTCCCCTTCCTCTTTCCTTCTCCTAGCTCCACCTCCTCTTTGACTGCCCAATCACTGAACTCCACTGAAAATACAATGTGGCAGGAAAATTCCTACATTTGAGGAATAAGGTTGATTGTTTTTATTTCTGTTCCCAAATATCTCACAAGTTCCCCCTTTGACCAACTATACCCTAAGATGGGTCAAGAGAGAGGACTCCAGGAATTGCAGTCCTCATCGTCACCAGATTCATTGTAGAACAATTATTATGGGCAACATTTTAAAAATGCAGTTTAAAACAAGACAGAAGACAACACAGAAACCATGTCAAGTCTTATACAACATATATAAGACGATGTTTGTAATATATTAAGTCTGTGACCTGATTCTCTGCAAGTGTTCAACGATTATCTCAGACCAACTATTTCTAAACTTTCTTGTATAAAGCAATATAAATTATATTCTGGGATGAATAACAATGTTAAAATTGTGTTAGATTTGTAAAAATGTGAACTTGAGGAGAGTATTAAGTGTGGCAGACACTGTTAGTTGTCTAGCACAGTCATATCCCTTTATGTTTGTTTGTTTGTTTTTTTGAGATTATAATTCTATCATTTCCCTTGCTCCTTTCTCCTTCTGCTCACATCTTATCTCCCACCATTTATCACCCCTATCCTGTTGCTTTCTTTCAAACTTTGTTTATTTTTATGGACTAGGTCTTATATATTCCTGGCTAGTTTAGCCAATACTAGCTTTGGACTGATGTCAAGTCACCTCTCTCTGCCTCCTAAATGCTGGGATTATAAACATGCACACCTGTACCAGCCTTTGCATTGACCTTCTCATTTTGACTTTAACATCATAAAAGACTTATTTGTTTGGTGTGGAGTACTGAACCTCCAATGTGTCTGGATCAATGAGATCAGTCAGTTCCTGAGTGAAGTTTCAGGGAAGAATTGGCTGCTTTGTTCCTTACTTTGCCTGGAACCAAGAGATGACGTAGCATTTTCCCTTTTTTTTACTTATGACATAATAAACATATAATACAGATTGCTAAGTATGTTAGTTACTTTTTTATTTTGTTATTGTGATCAAATGCCTGGCAAAAAGCAGTCTGAGGCAGGATTTATTTTGGCTCGGAGTTTGAGATGACGTGGGAACAGGAGAGTAGCAAAGGAAGACAGGCTTTAAGGGAAACTGAAACCCAACAGGACAAACACCAAGCAGAGTGGTACCTTGTGGCATATGAGACTCTGTGCCATTTCCTGGGCTCAGTGGGCCAAAGTAGTTCTGTTCTTTCAGATTTGTCTTCTGTAACATGTGTGGACTCTCTCTTGTGCTGGCTGTATTCAGTGCCTGAAGATTTTGCTAGCAAACACCCAGTGTTTCTGGCATCTTTAATATATTGGAATCTCCACTGGAGATTGGAATATAAGCACAGTCCATGTAGGAGCTTCATGTAAGAAATAGAACTGACGCACAGCACTTGCCTTCAGTGGCTGTCTCAAACACTGGTAAAAGCTTTCAAGATTCCTTTATCTTGCATGCTTGTAAAACTAGATGCTATGTTCTTCTGTCAGCTGGAGATATAGCTTGGGTTCTTAATGAGCCAAAAGTATGCCAGTCTATATGTGCCTTTATGCCTGAATTTGAGAAAATACTTCCATGGGTGGCCATTTTCAAGAACTATATCACAAATGCTCTTTCTTTTTTGGGATGTTTCTTTCAAACAGACTTTTACTATTAAATGTTGGGGCTTACAATGAGTGGGGTCTTGGGCTTATGCTGAGGTCACATCTCTTATTGTTCAAATGTCAAGTCCAAGTTTTTACTTTCATGGCACCTTGCTGTTGACTTCTGTCTGCAGCTCTAACGGCTTCCTTCGTGCTCTGTTTCTCATTGAGCTGCCTTTTTTTTTTTTTTTTTTTTTTTTTTTAAATATGTTCTTTTACATTGAAGCTCTCTTTCACTATAAATCTAGACACATGTAGTAAGGAATGACTATATTACAGCCCAGATATTATACTTTGTCCTCATGTATTTTTTTTCAAATACAAATTCATCAATTACTTTTAAATTCACTTACTCAGCTTCCCAAGACAGAATATAGCCAGGTGTTTAAAAAAAGGTCTTGCCCAAATAGCCCTTCCCACCTCAAGCCTTGTGATCAGAGTCTTTCTTGTCCATATTTGATCAATATTCTGGTAATTTTAGCTAACTGCTTTGCTCCAAGTGGGTTGTGTATACTTGCTGTACCTGCCCAGGAGCTCTCTGGATTTGCAAATGAATATGCCTTAACTAGCTCAAAGTCTGGGCAGTTCTAATCCTCCATCTACTAGCATACATTTCCCTCTAATACTCCCTGCTCAACAACTTCTAAATCTGTTTTATCTTTGGTGCTCTATTACCTTCTGGGCAGCCCCTCCCATAGGGCCGCTTTCCCTTTCCATCTACATTTTGGATAAATTTTCTTCTACAGTTTGAAATCTGTTCCATCTCCCTCCAAGACATTGGTGATCACCCTTCTTCCTCTCTTCCAGTCCCTAGCCTGCACAAATCTAAAGGTCTTTCTCCAGTGTATCTGACCAGCCATTGTCCATTGGCTCTTTATTGATCAAAACCCAACTGGGGACAAGGACCTCCACCATTTGGACACATAGTTTCCCAATTATGGGGGCCAGATTAATTCAAAGCAATAAAACCAATCCCCAACATTTTTGTTTCCTTATCACTGTGAGAAGATCCCAGTAAGCTTTGCTTTAAAGAGTCACAGGCATTTACTAGCCATAACTTCAAACTTCCATGTTTTCTGCAAACCAATTTCAAAGACTTACTTATCCCACGGTCAAGTTTCTCACAGCAACAACAAGGACCACCTCTCTTCTCTTTACCAATTTGCTGTATGCTAGATTTTTTCTTGCAACATTGTTACCAAATACCTGATACTAAACAACTTGAGGGAAGAACAATTTAATTTAGCTCATGGACTTAGAGGATCTATTCCATTGTGGTAAGGAAGACATGGGGCAAGTAGCACCACAGAAGCAGAAGTATGTAGCTGAGGTTTTCCTCAGGTCTTAAAAGAGGCAAAGGTAGAGGGAGAGAGGGAAGAAGGGAGGGGGAGGGGGAGGAAAAGAAGAGAGGGCACCTGGGACAAAGAATTCAAACACAATAACCTGTGAAGAATTTAACCCAAACTTTAACACGAAGCACATTAAATACAGTAAACTTGAGTTTATTTTGGGATTATGGGAGCTTTCCTCTGAGGTTTACACCAACTACTCACATCATATTTTGTGAGAAAAATGAAACGACTAATTTCTTTGAAGCACTGACCTTTGAAATTGAGCTGAATACAGTCTTAATGGATATGTGTGTTGGGGGTGGGGAGAAGATATTGGGAAGACCTTCTTAATGTGACAATAAAATTAGCACAATAGCATACTCAAAATATCCAAGCATATGTGAATAGCCAAGGGAACCTTGTTAAGAAAAATTCCAAGTTAGTTTGTGTGGGTTGATGACTGCACTTTTGTATTCCTAGTATTTTTTATGTACTCGTGTGGCTGGTCTGTGACCTTTCAGTACTTTATCAGGAATCTAGACCCTTACTAGATCAACCTATCAACAAAGTTGATTTCTTAATAATAACTTACTTAATAATAATTTAATAGCTCTCTTGAGCCTCACCTACCTGAAAGCTAACACTGGCATCTGTTTTCTGCATCTGTCAGATTTAACAAGAGCACAATAAAGCAGAAATCGCTGAAAGAGTTATCTACTAAAAAGGACATTTCCCTAGTGAGCTGCAAATCACTAGGGGTCAATTTCAAAGCGAAAGAATTAGCATCTCTCAGTGTGAAATTAATGAAAAGGAAGGTTAAGTACCTTTTTGTAATATAGTTCTCTGCATAGCCTCATTGGAAGTGTTCTCTAGAGGTATTAATAGCATCTTTTTGGATATGGAATTTTCATTGCTCTTCTGCCTTGAGAATACTGAAGTCTCTTCTGCTCAATTGTGTTTGGGACATGCTCTGAATGAACTGCCAAAGTAATTTCCACTTTTATGACTGCTGGCTGCTCTTTGAGTACCATGGTTGGTCTTTTAGAAATAGAGGGGGCATTTCCAGGGAGTGTAAAGGCCAGTAATTACCTGATACATTACGCCCAAGGAAATCTAGGGTTCTTTTCAATTCTCATTCATGTCTTTTGATGAAATGTTTTGTCCTTGTTTATCCTAACTGTGATTCTCTGAACATAACTATCTCCATTGAGGCTCATAGGGCAAAGGTTGGGCTTTCCCCCATTTTGCACCTTATCTTTTCTTTCTTCCTTCCTTCCTTCCTTCCTTCCTTCCTTCCTTTCTTTCTTTCTTTCTTTCTTTCTTTCTTTCTTTCTTTCTTTCTTTCTTTCTTGCATCTTATCTTTCACTACTTCCTTGGTATACCTTCAGCAATTGACATTCTCATCACTGATTGTGGGACACTTGTGTTGCTCAAATTCTGGTTTATATATGTTATCCAATTTAATTATTGTGCAAGCTTATATGGTAAATTTAGGGGCTGTGTGCTGTGTCATCCTTCCTCTGAATTCAAATGGTGAAGCTTTATTCTTCAAGAGGATGGCATGGAGAGGTAGGGGCCTTTGTGAAGTGGTTATGTTAGGTCATGAGGGTGGAGCCCAACCTTTGCCCTATGAGCCTCAATCACGATAGATCCTTTGTATCTTTAGGGTCTCCCTTGAACTTCTTTTGTTAAAATTCCAGTCAATACAACAATTGGATGTTGAGATGGAAAAAAATATTAAAAATGTACATTCTAGCTCTGTCTCAGATTCTTATCTCCAAAGAACTAACTTTTCACTTCCTTTGTCTCTTGAAGCTCAATGTTACCAAGATCTCTGATATTTTCAGAGTTAGCATTCTCCTGACTGCTTTTCTGGGCAGTGGAGGGACGTAAAATTTCCCAAGCATCTGTAGTGGTAAAAGGAGTGTGGAGGGTGTGAAGGCATGGCTGTGCTTGACTCTTAATTCCATGGATGCTCTTAAACTTCACAGTGTTTATGTTCAGAGAATGAGCCTGATTAATGAAATTTGATGAATAATTTATATATAAGAATAAAAGATGATGCTAATGAGGCAGTGGGTATGTGTCTGATAAATGGTTATGCTATCAATAATTCTTCTTACTCAATAGCTACAAATATCCAAAGATTAAGAGGAAATTCTTTGTCTTATTTTTTCTCCAAATGAGAAGAAATTAATTGTTTTTCTGAAGTTTAGAGTCATTTTTGTCTTAACCAAATATAAAAGTTTTTAAAGTTCTTATAAAAGTGCATAAACATAAGCTTCATTTATTAAAATAACAGGTTTTGTAGTTCATTATCAGCACATTTATCTTTCTTATCACTATAGTTATGCTCATCATAGAAGTATCATAAAATGAAGACTTAAAATTAGAAAGAACCTAAAATTGGTGACAGTTTGGTCAAATACTTTGGATATTACAATGCAATTTATTTTTCTCTGTTTTTTTTTCTTGTCTGGGAAAGCATGTTCTTATGTGGGTACATGTTGTGTCCCGTGCTGCCCTACACTGCTCCGGTCCATGGGTCAGGGTTCAGAAAGAGAGAGAGTGAGGATGGATGGGAGGAATGGAGACCAGACTGAGTGTGATTTAATCCTGTTTATTCTTCAGTCTCTCTTTTTCTCTCCAAGTCCGAAGTCTTGAGTTCCTAGTCCCTAGTTCCTAGTCCCTAGTGCCTCCAAGTTCCAAGTTTCTTCTTCCAAGTGCCTAACACCTAATGATGATCTTTTCTTCTGAGTTTCCTAGTGCAAGTGTCTTCTTCCTCAATGCCTAATTCCTACTCCAAGTTAAACTCTAAGTTGCACTTTCTAACTTAATTCCTAGTTCCAAGTTGTACTGCAAGTTGTACTGTACTCTTCTGTCTGCCTCTTGCCTTTTATATGTCTCACTTCTAAGCCATGCCTCTAAGTCACACCTCTAAGTCATGCCCTTAGGCCTTGTCTCTAAATCTGATCTCTAAGTCATGCCCTTAAGTCTCGGCTCTAAATCACAGCTTTAAATCTCACACACCCAAGGGAAGATCCTGGGTATCTAAAGCAAGATGTTATCAGAGTGTGCTCAGCTGTTGTAGGCTGATGTAATCAAGTCTCTTGTCAGGGTATATGGCTCAAGATGGGTGCAAGGGTGATAGCTGCCTTCTGTTGGCTCCCCACAGGTACATACTTGCCTAACTAATGCTCTCTTTTTGTTGTTTATTTGAGTAGTTGCCAATTTTTACTGTTGTGATTTGTGTTACAATGTTCATTTTTAAAAATAGCTTTGAGGAATTTTTTTTTCTGGTGTCCCATATTGTCATAGGAGCAGCAAGATTACAGATATGCACAATTGCATCTAGCTTTCAGTGGATTTGGGGATTTCAGTTCAGATATGTGTGCTTGTGCATCAAGCATCTGATCCACTGGGAGTTCTTCTCATCCCTGGGAACATGTTATAATACAATTTCACTGACTACTCTTTAGAGAATATGCTGCAATTGGACACATTTATTAATAGAGCAGATACAAGTCAATCACAAAAATACAGGCAAAATAATTGTTTTGGACCACACTGACATCAAATAATAAGCAGCCAGATCCTGGATAGTTTCAGACTAATATATAATCTGAAAACAAAGTAAATAGGATTTACTGACAAACTCGGTGTGCAGTGTGAAAGAGGAAAGATGATGAGGGTAATTTCTAGATTCACATGTTTTGTCACTCTCTGATACTGTGACAAAATACTGGAGACAATCAACTTGGAGAAAGAAAGTGTTCCTTTAGCTCACAGTTTCAGAGACTTCAGACCATGGTCTCCATTGCTGTATTTCTGGGCTGCTGTAATTCAAAATGTTATGGTGGGAGAATGTGTTGGAGCAAAGCTGTTCATGTTATGTCAGATGATAAAAAGGGGGAGAGAGAATGATGGTGATGGGGGAAGGAGAGAAGCTTCTTCTATTCTTCAAGAAGTGACCTATATGACCTTCAGCTTTACCCTCACCTCTCAGAGCTTCTACTACCTCTAAGCAGCAGCACCAGCTGGATACCAAACCTTCAAGAGGGTGGGGTGGCATTACCTTTTCTTTGGGACCAGTACATGGTCTGATATGATGGTTGGTATTTGGGTGAGAGTCATGTCTGATCTGTCAGAGGAGACTTTCACAGTTGCATCAGACACCGAGCTCTCAACTTGACATCACCTACAGTGCAAAGCCCAGTCAAGCATCAGTGAGTCACATTAGTCCAGTTACTCTGGTAATGTTCTATTATGGGCATAACAAAATTAGCTCCTCCGTGGTGCCTAGAAACAGCACATGTTGACCTAGTTACAAATACTCTATACATGGCACTATGTTATAAAGTATGAACAAATCTAGTTGGATGTACTTTTTAAATGTAAGGTGACAAAGAATAAATCTCAGAATTTCATTTTCAAAGATTTTTGTCACAGGAAAATGTGAAAATCCTAATTCACAAGGTCATAATTATGAATAAAAATATGGAAAGAATAACAAACAAAAATTTCACATTTCTGGATATTTCTTTTTTGTCTCTGGATCCTAGAATCACTATGTGGATGAGGGGATGAGGCTGGACTCAAACTTGTGGCAAGCCTTCTGGCTCTGCCTCTCAAATGCTAGATTACAATCATGTACCACCATACCCAGAATCATGCTAAATGTTATTATATTTGTATATAGCTTTATTTTTATATATTTTAAATTAAAATATAATTACACCACTTTCCCTTTCCACCCTCCAGGCCTCTCCTATCTCCTTTCTTCAATCCTTCCCAAGTACCCTTCCCATTCTCAAAGTGATATAGCCTTTTTTATTTATGATTCTTATTGTTACACATATATGTTCAACTATATAAATAGAACCTTTTGCATCTGCTTTTGTTGTTTGTATGTATATGGTTTCTTTCCTTCACCTTAAAGTTAATGTGATCAGGAATGCTTAGATAATTTTCCATTTTCTGAATTGAGTTATTGCCCTCACACAGAGAATAGCAGCACAGTGACCACATTATTTATCCTTATCCACATTATGAAATAATATCCTTTACCTTTTACCCTGGACTTTAAAATAAAATTAAGAGAGAGCTAAAGATTTATAATTGCACTAATCTTTCTTGCTGTCGTGTAGTAAAACTGGATATGGCCATACATTAGCATCTTGTAGGTTATTCGACCTGTAGGTCTCAAGTTATCAGTATCATGGGAGCTGAAAACAAGGTCAGAGTTGACCACTTCAAGGCTGTCCTGTTGCTAATGTATCGAATCAGGAAGGGAGAGTTCAGGAGACCCTCTGAGTTTGTTGTCAACACTAGGTCTGGCTTTGTCTTACCAGTGTCCTCAATTCTACTGTGACTGACAGGTTTTTAAAAAATCTTTCTGTATTTGCTCCTTTGTTTACTTTAATCAGCAGACACACCTTTTTCCTTTTGTTCTGGTGTGTCAATTGCCTTTCCTTCTAATAACATTTGACATAACCCTCATGCAGGGAAAGAAAAACACTTGTAAGGAAAACATTAAATGTTTCCAACTTCCTCAGGTCTCTCTGGAGGAATGTAAGATTCAAACTGGGGTCAGGCAGAGAGAGGACTACCAGTATGTTCAGTTAATATTTCAGTTTCTCAGCCGTCTTCTCTTTGGGATTTACATTCTGCCCCACCTTATTCCCAAACTGGATTAACAGATGTTTTATTCCAGAACTGACAACCATTGCTGTCAAGGACTCAAGGATATGATCATCCCATACATTGGTAGTAAGAGGGTGAACTCCTCAATTCAATTTGGCAGAAAAAAAAAAAAACCTGTCAATGCCTATTAGAATTAAAACCACTCTGTGTATAATAAATCAATTTCAGGTTTTAAATTTCTAACATACGTAAGAAGTTGTACCTGATTAAGTGCTCATCTAGACACAATGCTACTCATAGCATTAACCACATTATCAACAAGCCGAAAGCAATGTTGAACCTTCGTCAGAAGATAAACCACAGCACGTGTGTGCATGCATACATACTATAGTTTCTTAAGAAACTATAGTTTCTTGAATTCTTAAGAATCTATAGAAAAACTATACATTCTTAAGAGAATCCACTAACCATTCACGTGTATATTCACATAAATGTATGAATGTTCACAATAGATAGTAAAATTTTCAAAGAGATAGTTCAGAACAAAATAAATATAACGTGCCCACAACATCAAACCCACTCCCCCTGCAACAGCCTATGTGACTGACTAGAAAGAAAAAAGTTTCAAGCATGTATTTGGCTTTTCCTATGTGTGTACCTATTGTTATGGGTAAATTTTATTTTCTATTCATTTATTCATTTATTGTAACAGAAAACACAAAGGGGAAAGAAAAGGAAGAACACATCACCTTCCTGAAAGATGTTGGGAAGGAGAATGGCTGAACACCATCGTGGCAGCCAGACTTACTATGCCTTCCCAAGGGGAAGCTTAGGGCCATTTGAGCAGAGACTTGGAAGGGGATGTTGTCTGAGAATGAAGAGAGTGTGGCTAAATCAGGGTATGTACCTGCTATTGCAAAAGCCCCTTCCCTGTACAGTGGCCTTGAAGATGCTGAGGGGGAGAGATATCCCAGCTATGTGAAAAAAAATTATAGCAATATCCTGCCTCAGGACATGTCCTGCTCTTACTCACAAAGGCTCAGGCTTTTGGAGTGTAGAGGATGAGGAAAATCAAGGACTGTTCATGGATGACTTACTCAGTGTGTGATTAGAAACTTCCATGTGAGTCATGAAATTTGTCAGATGTTCAGGTGTCCCTCCTCAGCCCACCCCCAGTTCTAGATGCAGGTCTGCAGGTGGGAGAGCAAGTGGTTTACTAGGAGACTGGAGGGATAATGGCTGGACTTAGTAATTCATGCTTTTCCTTCTCTTTATGCATCTCTTCCTCCCTAGCAAAAAGTGTGCTGGTAACATTTCTGGTTTTTAACTTGCAACAGTCTAAGATTGAAAGAGAAGGCAGACAAGACTGAGAACTGGAAAAACTGGAGGATTTGTATCTTGAACATGATTAGAAGTAAATTTTCCCAGATGAGCAGAGACTCCCAAGGGACTAGAACGGTGAAGGGAGAAGGAGAAGGTGGAGAGAGTTGGGGCAAGCAGGTCCAGTCACTGTCTGGACTTCCAACTGCAGAGAGAAGAGGGTGGGAAAAACACCAACGTGATCTTGGATGCTTGGCATTGGGGCAAAGGAAATGTAAAGACTGATTACCTTCTTCCAGAGGCAGGCTCTGAAATTACAGAACACTCTATTCTCCTTGTCAAGAGTTTTTCTGTAGTTTATGTAGAGATTGACTTGCTGGGCCTTAAGCTTTAACATACTAGATATTGAGAAAATGTTTCTCTAATTATACAAATGTGTTCTCTCAAAGTTGGTTTTTTTTTTTCTTCAATGTTATACTGTGATTCACAGAGTAGAACATCCAGGTCCATTAATCATCAGTAATTAACATTATGAGTCTGAAAGATTTGTACCCTCACTGTGACTTGCCTTTGTCAGACTTCTGAAAACGTTTCCAGTCTAGAGACATGAAAGAACGTTCCATTTTAATTTGCATGTTGCTAAGTTACAGACTTTTTTTTTCCTTTATAATTTTATTGCTTTTCTTCTGTCCTTCAGGCTGGGTTGTTTATAACCACATATTTACTGTGTTTGTCTTCTTTTCTTGTTTATAGGTTGCTCAAATACTATTTTAGATTAAATTTATTGTTCAAACATCTTGTAAATATTTCCTCTCCTTTTTCTCTAGCTTGCCTTTCTGCTTTGTTTATAGAGTTGAATGGGTAGACATTAAAATGTTGATGTCATCAAATATATTCTATAATTTAATTTGTTCTTAATGGTTTGTTCTTTTTTTTTATAATGAACACTATTTTTAGAAATGTTTTAGCTTCATAATAAAATTGAGACCATAGAGATTTCCCATATATTTCTTGCTCAACTTCATCCACATACATTTTTTTTTAATTCTTCTTTTTTAATGTCTGAGAAAGCATCTTGTTGGGTGGTCTAAGCTATCCTTCAGTGAATGTGTGATCTTCATGCCTGGCCTCTGAAATGCTGGGATTACAGGTGCATGCCACCACAACTGACTTAATAATTTATGGATTTCC
Organism: Arvicanthis niloticus; assembly: GCF_011762505.2. NCBI lineage: Eukaryota > Metazoa > Chordata > Mammalia > Rodentia > Muridae > Arvicanthis > Arvicanthis niloticus. The sequence continues at coordinate 66,519,521 of NC_047669.1, read as the reverse complement.
CTTCTCCAAGTCTGTGAACTTCCAATTACTCTAGAAAACAGGAGAAATTTAATTTGTTTATACATGTTAAAGTTTATTCCTCAACCCCATCTGATTGGGAGAGTCATTTGAAAGATCCAGAATAATAAATTAGTTGTTTTTATTACAGGTATTGAGACAGTATTTGGGGCTTAACCATTGGGCCCATGCATGAGCCTCAGAAGCCAAAGAGCAAATGGAGATATTAATAAGCATTGGTGTGTTAGAAAGCTCTGCTTTCTAACATGTCAGGGACATTGATTCACAAGAGACCAAGTTTGTACACTCATTGCAGGGGGTAACTGGCTTTGAGTCACAAGTGGATATAGAAAACGTTACCAAAGCAACCAGCAAACAGAAGGGCCAATATAGCAAAGCTGATGCCAGCAGCATCTTCTTAGCAAATGTAAAGAGCAAGGGGAAAATACTCATTGGAAAACATTTTTTCTTTATGATAAGTACTGGGTTTAATATATACTAAAACCTGGACATTTTCCAAAGAGCTTCATTGTAGTGGGGAAAAGAGAAATATCTTATTAATTGTTTAATTTGAAAAATTACAATTGATGTCTATTTCTCTTTTTCAAAGAGTATAAAAATAAAAATCAATCAATGAGCAAAGATTTTTTTTCTATGCAACACCGTATCTATAAGCAGAATAGTTTCTTACAGTTTTATGATAGGTAGTATTTAGGTACATCTTCAAAGAAAATAAAAATACAATATAAAAGCTTTTTATTGTCGTATCCTTATTAATCTGTGCATAGAAGTGAACGCAGAGATTTAGCTTGATATGGAAATGATTCAACACTGAATTATATTCTGAGCCATTGTATTTTAGAGAAAGATTCTTACTGGGTAGCATTAACTGTCCTTGAACTTGCTGTGTAGCCCAGTCTGGCCTAGCACTTGCTATCTTGGCTCAGCCTTCCTAAAGCTGCATTACAGGTGCATGTCTCTATCCTTGGCTTGGTGGTGTCCTCTTTAAATCAGAATCTCAGTGTACTTTGTCTCAGTTATGAGAATTAAAAGTGACTCAAAGTACAGTTGCAATTTCTAAGATTGCAGCATGAGGATTTGAAACTTAGATTGGTCTTGTGAAAAACATTTTTTTAAATATAAATATAATTAGCTGGGAATATCCCACTTGTTACCTAAATCCCCAAACACCCTGGGTAATTTCTCTCATTCTTCAGCAGCCCTGGCATTCTTTCTTTGAATGACATCAGTCTGGAAATACCCCATGATTTTCTGAGTTATAAATGGGTCATTGGCCCTAAACTCCTGAGTGTGTTATGATTCACACTTTCACTTCGGGTTTTTCAATACTATCAGTTTGAAAAAGCGAAACTGAAACTGAGTGCTAACAGCTCACATCGCCCTGAGGAAAGAGTGGGTTTGATGGAATAACTTAGAAATATTCAAGGAGCACAGACTGACAACAGCCTAGGAATCATTTCTCAAGGAAAAAAAAGATGCAGTATGACAAAATCAAAATCGTGTCAGATAGCTGCTGGAGGGCTGGTTGCCATGCTGCACACAACATGGTGACTTGTGGTATCTTCTAGTGTTTGTTTATTTTAATGTGTTAATCAATTCTTTATGACTTTAAAACATACTTTTTTGAGTGGAAATAGGGCATAAACTTCAACTCTAGAATTTCTTTTCTTTTTAATGTTGGATATTTTATTTATTTACAGTACAGAAGTCATCCCCTTTCCCCATTTCCCCTCCCTACAACCCCCTATCCTATACCCCCTCTTCCTTTATGCTTTTATACTATTTTGATTACATGCATGTATTAAGGTCAGTTCTAGGTTAAGGGTCTAGCAATACAATAGATGCAAATAGTCTAGGAACAATCAATAAAATAAACACAAATAGTCAAAGAAAAAGCAAGACATTAAACCCAGTTATATGAACACTCCTGTGATCACTGTTTCTAAAGGCTTATCTGGATGACCAAAGTAACTGAGCCTACTTCCCTATCCTAGTCCCAGGTCATTTTCATGTCTGAAGCCTATTTCCTTGCTCTAGCCTAAAATTTAGAATCCTGTCTGAAATTACTTCTTTGTTCTGACTTAATATTTAGATTCTTCAGATTACTTCTTTGTTGTAGCCTATGATTTAGACTCCTACCTGAAATTACTTCTTTGTTCTAGTCTAATGTCAGATTCCTGCTTGAAGCCTACTTCCTTGTCCTTCGCCAATGTCATATTCCTGTCATGCAGCCCCTTTCTTTGTTCTTGGCCCATGTCAGATTCTTGCCAAGCAGCCCCAAAGGCTCTCCACCTCTCTCCCCTTTTTATTTCGTTAACAAGACTGAGTCTGTCTTAGGTCGTTCTGACAAGAATGCCTTCCTTGCCCATCATGGAATATGCATTATCAAAGGTAATGAACTTGTTTTAGGTTGGTAAGGCTCTGTGCAGAATCTTACCCGTCCTTGGCTTGCCAGCCTGTTAATTTAATAACTTTGTCTAGGGGTCCATTTTCAGGTTTAAGCCATGTACTTTGGCTGCCAACATGATGTTGTTAAAGATACGCTTTAACACAATGTGCAGAAATAAAAGTATTCCTAGGACAAGAAGGGCTAGCCTGATCAAGCTGTGTATGCCATTCCTGAGGTTTGTCCAAAATGGAAATACAGAGCTCAGGCCATAGATAATTTTATTGGGATTATCCACAGCATAAAAGGTCAACAGAGCAGCATTCTTTAAATTCATAATCTCACTATGCAAAGTTAAGACACCCAGAGAGGTGTTAAGATTATGCCAAATATCCTACAGATGTCTTTAAACTTTTTTCTAATTATAATGACAATCATTGTACATTTCAAAAGTAACACTACTCCAATAATATTTGTCATGACACTTGGGATGGCTCCTAACTCTTGAACCCTGAACCTCCTTCAGATTATTTGAATGGATTATAGAGCATCATTAGTTGTTCCAGATACCTATATAAATCTTTTTGTATACTCAATACATTAGTAACATTTTTTGTTAGATGGTTACCAAAAATAGTTGTCTTAAGTCCTTGTGTCAATGCTATTGCAGATGCAGTGGTGCTAGCAATTAATGAAATTAAAGTTGTTATACCAGCAATAATCAAGCCCACTACCCTCTTTCTTCTGCTTAAAGCCTAACTCACATCTTCCAGCACTTTCAAGCTTTTTTCAGCAAATCAAGGTTTTCTAATACTCAGGGCAGTGAGAGGAAAGCTGGTTGATAGACCCCCATAACAGACATGCCAGGTTTCAATACACTTACATAATTGGAAATTATACAGTCAATGCAACTTACAATAAATGCTGTAGAAGAGACAAAACCAATTTTAGCTTGACAATTAAAAGAGCCTTAAAACATGCAGTAACCCTTGTTTGAAATTCAGATCCTGTCCCAACATTATCTCTTGCTATCTTAATATCATAGCAAGCTACAGCTAGCTTTCAAATAAGTTCCTGACAAAGTCCAGATCCAGTCTTCCAAAAGTAGACTGTTATTTCCCATATTGGATTGATTTCTAGACCAATACATGATTGAGTCCTAATAGCTGGGCACCTTTAAGAAGAATACAAGAGATATAGTTTCTCTTTTCGATTCTCTATCCCACAAGGTCAAAAAACTTGAGGCAAGGCAGTTTGTCCCATCTGGAATATAGTCAAGCAAAGGTGGGTCAGGAAAATAAGTCCAATACAGCTCCTCAGTCACCCTTTTCAGGGCACTCAGCAAGCTCACGGGTCAGCATCATTCTTTGTCTCAGCAACAGTATGTCTCACCAATCTTTTTAAAGTTCCATGGGCCTCTTCCACAATACCTTGTCCTTGAGGATTATATGAAATCCCTGTAATAAATTGTTGACAAAAAGTCTCGACTGCTCAACTACAACTGCCAGACCCATTATCTGTTTTTCTTTTAAAATTGGATATTTTATTTATTTACCTTTCAATGTTATCTCTTCTTGATCCCCCCCCAAAACCCCTTACCCATTCCCCTCCTCCTATTACTGAGGGTGTGCTCCCACAATCCTCCCATTCCAGGTTCCCTGTTCTCAAAATTCCACAACAATAGGGAATCCAAACTTTCAGGCACCAAGGCCCTCCACTTCCACTGATGCATGGCAAGGCCACCCTCAACTACCTATACAGGTGGAGCCATGAGTCCTTCCCTTTGTGTTCTCTAGCTGGAGATTTTAGAGTGGCTATTCCAGCTTGATTCTTAGGACCATTTGCTTACAAAATTGTTTTTCAGACTTTTACTCTAAGGTAGAGTCTGTCTTTGTCACTGAGGTGGGTTTCCTGTATGCAGCAAAATGCTGGGTCCTGTTTATGTATCCAGTCAATTAGCCTATGTCTTTTACTTGGGTAATTGAGTCCATTGATATTAAGAGATATTAAGGAACAGTGATTGTTGCTTCCTGTTATTTTTGTTATTAGAGGTGGAATTATCTTTGTGTGGCTATCTTCTTTTGGGTTTGTTTGAAGAGGATTACTTTCTTGCTCTTCCTAGGGTATAATTACCCTCCTTGTATTGGAGCTTTCCTGCTATTATTTTTTGTAGTGCTGGGTTTGTGGAAAGATATTGTATAAATTTGGTTTTGTCATGGAATATCTTTGTTTCTCCATCTATGGTAATTGAGAGTTTTGTTGGGTATAGTAGCTTGGGCTGTCATTTGTGTTCTCTTAGGGTCTGTATGGCATCTGTCCAGCATCTTCTTGCTTTTTTAGTATCTGGTGAGAAGTCTGGTGTAATTCTGATAGGTCTGCCTTTATATGTTACTCGGCCTTTTTTCTTCACTGCATTTAATATTCTTTCTTTGTTTTGTGCACTTGGTGTTTTGATTATTATGTGATGGAAGGTATTTCTTTTCTGGTCTAGTCTATTTGGCATTTTATAGGCATCTTGTATGTTTGTGGGCATCTCATTCTTTAGGTTAGAGAAGTTTTCTATAATTTTGTTGAAGATATTTATTGGCCCTTTAAGTTGGGAATCTTCACTCTCATCTATACCTATCATCCTTAGGTTTGGTCTTCTCATTGTGTCCTGGATTTCCTGGATGTTAAGAACTTTTTGCATTTTGCATTTTTCTTTGACAGTTGTGTCAATATTTTCAATGGTATCTTCTGCACCTGAGATTCTCTCTTCTATCTCTTGGATTCTGTTGGTGATGTTTGCATCTATGACTCCTGATTTCTTTCCTAGGTTTTGTATCTCCAGGGTAGTCTCCATTTGTGATTTCTTAATTGTTTCTACTTCCATTTTTATGTCCTGAATGGTGTTGTTCAATTTCTTTACCTGTTTGGTTATGTTCTCTTGTAATTCTTTAAGGGATTTTTGTGTTTCCTCTTTAAGAGCTTGTACCTGTTTACCTGTGTTCTCCCCAAATTCTTTGAGAGTGTTATTTATGTCCTTCTTAAAGTCTTCTATCATCATCATTATAAGTGATTTTAAATCTGAATCTTGCTTTCCTAGTGATATGGGGAATTCAGGACTTTCTAGTGTGGGAGAACTAGGTTTTAATGATGCCAGCACCCTAGGTTGCTGATGCTTATGTTCTTGTGCTTACCTTTTACCATCTGGATCTTCTTAGTGCTACCTGCCCTGTCTCTGACTGGAGCCTGTCCTTCCTATTATTTTGGTTGTATCAGAATTGTGTGGGGTGGGTGTTAGTACTGGGGTTAGAGCTGGGGCCCAAGATCTGCTCAGTGCTCAGGTACAGACAGGAAGGAACCAGTCCTTCAGGCCAGGAGTGAATTCCTGGGTCCTAGTGAGTCCCAGTTACTCCCTGTTTGGGGTGGGTGTTGCTTACCTAAGATACTGCCTGGGTTAGAGCTCCTGGGAGGCCCGCTTCCTCTGGGTTTTGTGAGATTGGTGGCAGAGCTGCCACCCAGGATCTGCTGTGTGCCCAGGCTCAGACTGGAAGGCTAGAATTTATTTTCTTAATCATCACACTATGATATCAGTTGAGGCAGAGGAAGAAAGAGAGGGAGGGAAAGAGGGAGAGAGAGGAAGGAAAGGGAGGAAGAAAAGGAAACATGGAAAGAGGGGCAAGAGAGAGAGAGAGAGACAGAGAGAGGAGTGTGTGTGTGTTGGGGTGGGGGGGGACTGAGTGCTTAGTTTGGAGAACCAATATATTGCAAGTTGCCTCTGGCTCAGTGTGGTGTCTTCTCAGGGCTGTATCTTCCTGGTACATGGCAACACTCAACCAACAGTTGCAGAATAAATGAAAACAGTGTCTTAAAAACAAATCCTTGTACTTGACATGCTTTGTCAATCCACAGGGAAAACAGTTCTTCTAAGGTCTCAGGGTTTTAGTAAGCATGAAGGATGAAGGAGCAGGAATCTTATGAAATTTGAGGACTAGATCATAAAGATGTGTGAGCATTATAAAGTATACGATTTGTGGCTAAATGTTTTAGTAGAAACTAGCTCTTTAATTGGACTTGTTGAGTGGAAATTTTACCAAGGCTTTAGTAGAGATTGATATCATTTACAAAGTTGTTTGGTTATAAATTAATCTTTCCATTAAGAAGAAAATCACCGTCTCGGGCTGTCTATCACCCAATGTTTTCCACCAAAGAATTATGTCACTATGTCTTTTCCTATAAATGTATTAATTTCTCACCTCCACCTCTCCTCTTCCCAGATTAGAATTTTTATTTCTTTCCACCCTGCTTTGGATCTTATTTCATGTTACCAGTGCTTCTGGTTGAAGATATTTAAGAGACAAAAAAACAAAACAAAACAAAAAAAAAAAATCCAAGAGGAGGTATCACTTTCATTTGCATGAGGTAGGATGGAAGGCCCTGTGGCTGTGGCATTTTACCCCATTAATCTCCAGAGTTGATGTGGTTGATCTGGTTATCTGGATGGTTGTCCTCTTCATCCCTCACAGCTTCATCTGCAACCCTCCTTAAGCAGTGAGCTCAGCTAAAGAGGGTGACCTTCCCCGAATAGAAGAGGACCGTCTTCTGTCAAGGGTATAAGAGTATATACATTCTCCATCCAGAGCCTCCAAACAGGCTCTCATATGTATGAACTGAGTTTTGAAAATGTAGGCAATTGATAGATAATAATTATGCATATAAATGGGTCATGGTGATAGTTCAATACGTGTATTCAAAATATGCAAAGTTATGATCAGTGTAGGGTAATTGACTTTAAACATGTCCCATTTGCTTGTGTTAAGAACATTCTAAATCTCTACCAGTTACTGACTATATCATTAACCACATTCCCCACCGTGCCTTCTGATTTAAACCGTTGTATGAGTTCAGCCTACTACTCCAGATGTGAAAAGAAGGATTATTAGAAAATATATTACTCCTAAAATTTGTCAGGTGTGACCCAAAACACCATTTAACAGTATGAGGGTTTGGGCCAGTGAGATGGCTTAGGGGTAAAGGTTCTTGCCACTAAGCCTGACAATCTGTGTTTGATCCCCAGGATCCCATGATGGGATTGACTTACTCCTGAAAGTTGCTTTCTGACGTTCACATGTGCACCTCAGTGTACTCCCACTCACTCACACAACCTCACAACCATACAACCACCTACCAATGATAAATAACTAACAAAAGTAATGGAAACCTTTAAAAATGTCGTAGTATTCCAATGTTGGTTACACCAATAACTTCAGGTAAACATGCCACTAAAAATGTGATGGGAAAGCAAATTTTAGTAAAGGAAAGTCAGGATGATCAATAATAATCCCATTTGTTTGTTTCTCTGGGGAGCCATGATATGTATACTAGACATCTTCACATTATAGCATATTACTAAAAAGTTCTACTTTTGCTATTAATTAATACTTCCTTTTTTGTATGAGGATCAGTCTTGGGGCCCTGTGTATGCTGGGTAAGTACTCTACTACTGAGCTACATCTTCTGCCCTGTATTGGTTCTCCAGTGTACTCCCTAGTAGGGAAAACGTTTTCAACTAAACTAAAGTTTTTGTGAATCAGGATAAATGTGGTTTTTGAATTCTTTTTTCTTAATGGGGATACATTCCCATCTCATTAACACTTGTCAAATGTACTCGCGGTAGTGGAAAATTACCCTTGGAAACGGATTATAACAGTTCCTGTGCTTTTGTGTCAGAGATGTTCATAACACATCTTTCCTGATTTCTTTCATTTCCGGACTGTCTCATTTCCTATACTTTAACAGGCTCTTCTCTTGAGTATCTGAACTCCAGCCTTGGCTCATGTCTGTTGGACCACCCACCACACTGCCAATACCTCTACAACTTGCAAGCCTTGCCAAAGGATTTTTATGATTGATTTATTCAAGGAAAATACAAACCACAAGTGAATATAGCCACAGTAGTAACACAGAATCATTAGTTTCACTAACGTTTATTCTTTGTCATTTGTCATCAGTACCAAGCTGAGGAGACAAAGATGAAACCAGCATCGAGTCTTTGAGGAGGCCAGTAAAACATGTGATGACTCCCTGGGAAAGGCATGCCTAGTGCTTATTGATATCTCCTGTTTTCATAACAGTTTTAAAAGGCAGGTAAGTCCTGTCATTTTTCTTCCCTGTATAAAATGTCCGAGGCTCACAGTGGTCCTCCATGTAGGAGTATGGACATTTTACTTAGTGAGAGGATGGACTTCAAACTGTGATCTGGATAACTTCAGACTTTTGATTTACTCTTTCCACTTCAACTTGTTGCTGTGTCCTTGACCTGTGTGGTCTCATACTATAGCTTCTCACCATATGCAATACTCAATATTACCATGCATTTAGTTCAAACTACAGTAAAAAATCCAAATGGTATTTCAAAACCTCAGTATAAAACATAAAATATCTCACTAACTGACATTATATTGATAATATGTAGAAATTATAACATTTTAAGTATATTCTGTATTATTCAAGATTTATATATAAATGGAATTTAGATTGAGGACAAATATAAAAGCAAACTTCATTCATTTGCAATCCAAAGTTTGCTAGTCAGCTTTCTGTCATTGTGACAGATGATTTAAAATAAACAACTGTATGTTATAGGGTTTGAACTGGGTGTTTTTACAGCCCTATCTCCCCAAAGCTCAGAAATCTATGAGGAACAGGAGGCAGAAGGATTGTAAAGTGGCAGACAACTCCAGGAAAGCAGTGTTTATTAGACACAGAACAACGAATACACATATACACTCACAGAGATGGTGACAGCTCTGAGAAAGGGAAGTGGACACAAAGTCCTACTCCTAAACCCAGAAGCCATTTGCAATTGATCCCACCTGGAAAGGAAGCCAGTTTCTTCCAACAAAGTGTTATTAAGTATATCAATCAAGCTCTAGGATGAGGCCCCATGTTCAATGAATAGTTGGCAAACACAACACAGAGTCCAGGTTTTTTTGTGTGTGCACCTTTGTTATTTTCTTTTGTCTTCTTGATTTTCTTTTTAGTTGTTCTGTTTTGATTTTTTTCAGAGAGAGAGAAGAGAGAAAGAGAGAGAGAGAGAAAGAGAGACAGAGAGAGAGAGAGAGAGAGAGACAGCGAGACACCCCCCGAGAGAGAGAGAGAACATGAAGTTGGGTTGTTAGAAAGGTGGAGAAGATTTTGGGGAAGTAAGGATATGAAAAAATATGATCAAATTATATTGTGTGAATATTGGGTTAAAGTGTGTGATAGTCTCAGTTGTTGGGTTGAAGTGTGAGTCCTGCATCTGTCCCCCTCCCCCAAGGGGCTAGGGCCACTTATGTGAAGCTGTGTGACTCCACTCTGGGTTGGGGGAGCGCAGTCTGCTGTCCTGTGGGGAGCTTGAGCTAGTTCATCTAGTTCTCAGGGTCTTGGGCCCCCAGGTGCCACTGGGGGGTCACCCCCGAAGGGCCTAGAATGAAGTGGGAGTATACTGGCTGGATTGGCCCACAGCCGAAGGGGAAAGAAAGGAGAGAGTGTTCTGGCAAAGCCCCACAGGGATGAGAGTTCTTGGCTTGGTTGCTGTTGCTTGGCTTGTGCTAGGTTGGTGGTCTCTGTGGCTGGGAACACGGAAAGTTGTTCTGTGGGAGATTAGACAGTGGTTCTGTAGTTGAAAACCTTCTACACTGTTCCCCATGGCAGGTCCCAAAGAAAAGAAACAGTCCATGGTCTTAAGATGTTTATTGTCATGGAGGAAAGAAGATGAGAAATTGCACTTCAGTTTCCTCAAGGCAAGCCTGAGGTTAAATACCTTTTGCAGGGAGGAGGGTCTGGAAAGGAATGCTTAATTGGCTACTCCCTTTTGGCCTTTAGGTATCTCATTAATATGAAAGTCTGTTTTGACTCTACATGATCTGTAGTCACCTCTACCTGACTATGTTACTAAAAGACACAAGTCTATGGGGGTCTGGTGTCAGGAGCCTGGAGTCTGGAAGTGTGGCAAACACCTACCAATCTCTTGCAAGGAACTCTGTGGGGTCACCTGCTGCGTCACTGGGTTTCAAACCTAGCTCAATCAGAAATCAGACTGCCTTTCATGGTCCTACACGTGAAGACAATTCTTTAAATAAAAATTAAAAATAAAATGTATGACTTTAAAGGAGCAAACATTTATTTTGGGCTCAGTATTTTAAATTCATCCATAGTTATATGCCTTTATGTTTTTGCTGGGGTAGAATGAGTTATATCATTGTTATATCATTATATCATAGCAGGGAGACTATAGCAATGTAAAACTGATCAATTTAGATAGATAGATAGATAGATAGATAGATAGATAGATAGATAGATAGATGTTAGATAGATAAAGAGGATGAGGAAAAGGGAGGGAGAGAGAAAGAAGAAGGAAAGGGAAAAGAAGAGAGAAATGGGAGGGAGAAACAGAGTCAGAGAGAGACAGTGACAGAGATAAAGACAGAGACAGAGAAACAGAGTTCTTCCTTGGTCTATTTCCTTGATCTCACTTCCTAATTACCCATTTGGTTATAAACCAGTCAATGAATTCATCCATTGAAGAGGTTAGTACCTAGATTCTCATCATTCAATCACCTTTTAAGGCTCCACCTCTGAGTGCTGCCAGATCAAAGACTGAACTTTCAATACAGGAGCCTCTGGGAGATTTTATACCCAAATGTTTATACACAGACATTAAAAGGACATTAATATAAATTTCATTTCCCCAAAAGGCTTTATCTGGGCTCCTATTATACATGGGCAGTGAAAGACATTATTTCACACCAAATTTTAAACCCCAGTTAGGAAGCTATAACACCAATTACTTTACCCCTCATCTCCTGTGAAAAGGCTTCAACTTATAGGTGTATGAATAGACATTTTAAACAAAAATTTCTGTTAAGTCATAGAAAACACATGGAGGGTATTATGAATGTATTTATTTTGTTACTGTTTCATTGTTATTCACAAAGATTGAGCTGAGTTGATTCAGTTAAGATCTGAAGTCAGAAGACTGGCTTTCTGTTATTTCTAAATAGCACTTCTGCATAGTTCCTAAGATCTTGTATTTACCTATCTATGAATAAAGAGAGCTGCAGTTGACTTACATTTCATTTTATAATTTTGGGATCTTGTTTAAAATAGTTATCTTCATCTTTCTTTTTTTTTTTTCTCACATGGTATCCCTAGTACCAGAAGTCAGTGGGATTTAGTCATTTTGAAGCTTGGGTAGGGGTAAAGTATGAGTGGCCTAGAGATCGCATCAAGTCTACATGGACAGTGTGTCTGGCTTTAGATCCCCCAGGACAATGTGACAGAGTTAGAAGCAAAGGCTGCATTTGAGGGACTGTGATTATTATCCCTGGAGAGTACCAAATTGCGTTTGAAAGGCTATAGATTTTTTTTTTTGTGTGTGTGTGATTTCAGAGGCATTGAGCTTGGAATGAACTATTCTGGGATAAGTGCACAATCCTTTATTGGAATGTGTGCTTTAGAGCTGAGCTGGGGACTTTGCATAGCTTCTCACTAGTGGCTGCATTCACTCAACATCTCTACTATTGTAAAGTGCATTAGGATTTGGAAAGTTCCCGTTTCTCTCTGCCTGCTTCTATTCGGTGACTTCATCAGACACAACCATCAAGTCAGTACTGGGAGCTTGTGCATGTACATTTAAAAAGACCTGCTACACAGCAGGCAGTGCACATTGGGCAAAATGGAGTGAAATGATGTCATATGATCATATGTAAAGTAATATGTCAAGAGCTCCCTAGATAGGATACAAAATATTCTAAATAGAAGATATCATTAAATGTATTTTTTTCATAGCAAGACTGGAGTTCAAAGGGATGGTTTTGACTGGCCTTCTGTACATATAATGTGATCTAGAATATTTACAGTATTTAATCTTCATTTATTTCATTCATACACTGGTGTTTTTGAACATTATTCTTTACTGTTTCCCTTTAAGAGGCTAAAATTCTAGTCAAACTGCTAAACTTGCTGCTCTCCAGTGAGGAAGGGTGTGGTTAAGAAAGCATAGATTCATAAGAGGACTTTGGGTGAGACTCTCAAGCTAGACTATGGATTAAGCTGTGGCATCCTGGAGAATGAATGTTGCTGTGCTTCGTGAATCGTCACTCATTGTTGGTGAATGGTGGAAGGAAGCTGTAATTCAGGCACTGAGAAGGACATTACAAATTTTGGAAACAAAAATGCTGTGTTTGTGAAGTTAGGGCCCAGATTTGAAATGGAAAAACCACCAAGAAGGAGGGTGGAGAGGTATGTAGGGACCTTATATAGCATCACTGCATAGCATCCTTCAAGGGTGTTTTTTTTTTTTTTTTTTTTTTTTTTTCCACAGTTCAATAGGAAGAATTTCAGGAGATCATGGATGACTAACATGTTCAAATTTAAATTTTAGAAGTGAAATTATGCTTCAATTCTGGAGGCTGGATTTTTTTCAATAAAAAGTACTTTATGCAAGAAGCAATTCATTCCCCAAATAACACACTGATTAAGAGGACAAAGAGGTATGAGGATCTTTGAGGAATATTTAGAAGCAGAATTTGCTGAGTTCATTGCTTGACTTCAAAGCAAAGAAAAGATGAATAAAAAAAAAAAAAGTCAGTGGCCCACCTTTCAGAACCATTCAGGACATGCTGGCCTACCTGTGCAGAACTCTGAGTGGGTTTAGAGCTGAGCAGAGAACCCAAAAATGTTTGTCACCAACGAGGTTCAGGTCATTAGAGAGAATGGCTTCCTTTAGAGACAGCACAAAGTGGATGAGCAAAGGAAGTCTCAGCATTGGGAGTACAGTGCTATTTCTCTGTTTGTGTGCCCTACCCAAGATAACCATGAATGTCTCTTCATTGGAGACTGTCATTAAGAAAAGCCAACTTGACAGATTCAGACAATGTTACAGAAGGGGAAAGGAACCCTTACATACTGTTTATGGTGAAGCAGATACAGTATAGCCACCTGGAAATAAGTATGGGTGTTACTTAAAAATCTGAAAAATGAAAATATCCACTTATTTCTCTTCTGGCTATATACCCGAGGAATCAAGGTCTGCGCACACTAGAGATACCTGTATCCATGCTTTGTTTGATATGGTCATTTTTAATAGTCAAATTATGGCATCTACCATTAACAACAGACTAATGGATAAATAAAATGTGGCATATATACTCAATGGGGTATACAGGATATGGAGAGGTGCATGTGACCAAAGTATGCTATGTATGTTAATTCTCACAGAGAAACACATCATTTTGTGCAGTTAATATGTAATACAGGAATCTACCTCCTCCCATCTTAATAACGCCCTCTTAGCATCTGTTCAGCAAATATTGTATGAAAGAGTTACAATTTTGAAATCATGTGTGACTTATGTGAATTTGTTGATAACTTTTAAGTCACTGAAAGTCAGAATTATACGTGTGTGTGTGTGTGTGTGTGTGTGTGTGTGTGTTTGCCTTTCTGCTTTCTCATCCCAGGTGATTTTTCTGAAATAAGAATTTTCATTGCTTGAGCTTGAAATTGGATGGGTCTGTGCTTGGCCACAGCCTCATGCTTTCTAGGTAGCCTTGGTAATTTACTGAATTTCTTTTTGTTCTGGTTTTCTCATAGTTGAAGTGGGAATGAAAACCCCACCTGTAAGAGCTATAGAATATCAAGGGGTGGCAATGTGCACAAAGTATGTAGAGGAATTCTCTGTACAAAATCACCTTTCAGTAAGTGCTAACCATCATAGTTTCTGTTATATTCTCTAAAGTTAACATTTCCAGTATTGAACTATCCTTGGCTGCAGTTTTTCATACAATGTTTCCATACCTTACTACACCCCTGCTTTTTGGGGGTCCCCGTCTTTCCCCGTTGACCTTTTCTAACATTAATCATACATAAAGGTCACTTCAACAGTCCAACAGTTCTTATTTGGTTGCTTTGCTTGTTTTTATGAACTTTGAAAGCATTTTTTTTCCATCTCATGACCATGTCTTCTAATGATTCTTATAGCCATGGTATTTTTTTTATACTATGTGTTCTGTTTTTTTAAACTTTAAAACTAAATCAGCCTCATGAAACTTGGGCTTCTAAGATGGATCATCAGTGATTTAACGACATGTTTCCAGTAAAAACCATGGCCTCCAGGAAGTTTCCTTTTGAGCGATTCAGCTCATATGATCTTGTTGAAAGTCCTTCTCTGGAAAATTTGGTGTCTTTTTCTGGAGCACCACAGCATCTTCTGTCTTCAGCATTGGTACCTCTTTCTCTTCTCTCATCCTGGGAGTTGGGATTTCTCGAGAGTTAGTCTTTAATTTGCTCTTCTCTTTTCTGCAGTACATTAATTTCTTAGCAGAGCTTTTCTAATGAAAACTTAATGTTTTCACTATGACCTTATCCATGAAGGTATCAATCGTTATCTACTCTAGATTTTTAATTTCTATTCCATTTGTTTGTTTCCCAGTGTAGATGCTCTGTAATCCTGGATCTCTGCTACCCCCTCAGTTGCATTGGTATGGGGGTTCAACCCTCATCTCTGTTTTGAACTTTATTCTTTTCCAGCCAACAATAATTTTCTCCCTTTTCCACTTTTTTTGATTGAAGCATCCAAATTAGTTAAGTGTCTTAAACTCTATGAAAATACTGTCCTTCTGTGGGAGATACTTTTAAAGAAAGTACCTAGATTTATGTTTTTTATATGAAACTCAAATATGTCATAATTGAAGACAGTGTCTACTTCCTAAAACTACCAGGGTTGTAGATGAAAAATGGAGAGTGAACATCAGAGTAGAAATTGTGTTATACACTGGAGTGGTGTAACACTAACTAGGGAATTTATGTTGTCAGGCTAAGTTTATTTAATAGTATTAATAAGACAATCAGAATTTGAGATTTAAATATATTAAGTATTAAGAGTTATATAAAACATAGTAAATTAATATTTTTTCCTCTCTTGTGTTAATTATTTAGCACTTGAACTTAATCTTATTTAACATATTGCTTCATAACTTTGGTTAAAAAATGAATGGGAAATATTTTTGTGGAACTCTTAAATGGGATGTTTAGCAAATACTTTATGGC
Organism: Arvicanthis niloticus; assembly: GCF_011762505.2. Lineage (NCBI taxonomy): Eukaryota > Metazoa > Chordata > Mammalia > Rodentia > Muridae > Arvicanthis > Arvicanthis niloticus. Next base: position 66,504,043 of record NC_047669.1, on the reverse strand, counting down.
TCAAAATTTGAAGAATGTTATTCAGAATATGATTATTCTCATTAAAATCGATGACAATCATTTTTGTGCAAGTAATTAGAAAATAATCCTGGGATTTTTGAATTCTGTGCTGAAGAAATCCTTGGTTTTGTGTGGAACTGAACAAAGTTTCCATAAACTTTCATATTGTTTGTTAGACAATTTTTGAAGATTTAAAATAAGTCCTAAATCAGTGCTAGATTCAATAAAAATGAACAATTATCCTGATATAGATCTACACAAAAGGAAACAGTTTTTCTTCCCTTTATACATTTTTAAATAGGAAGCGATTTCTAATATATTTGAATGGAAGAAACTTATTTTTCTTATTCCCACCTGTTTGCAGTTGAAGGCAGAACACTGTGTCCTTTGCCAATTGTCTAGTAGGGGAATGATGAAGATTCTCTTTTGGATATCTAGTTAGTCAGGGTTTCTATTCCCTCACAAAAACCAGGATCAAGAAACAAATTAGGGAGGAAAGGATTTATTCAGCTTACACTTGACATTGCTGTTCATCACCAAAGGAAGTCAGGACTGGAACACAGGCAGGTCAGGAAACAGGAGTTGATGCAGAGGCCATGGAGGGATGTTACTTACTGGCTTCCTTCCCCTGGCTTGCTCAGCTTGCTTTTTAATAGAACCCAAGACTACACGACAAGGATGGTACCACCCACAATGGTCTGACCCCCTCCTGCCCCCTTGATCACTAATTGAGAAAATGCCTTATAGCTAGATCTCATAGAGGCATTACCTGAAGGGAGGCTTCTTTCTTTGTGATAACTCCAACTTGTATCAAGTTGACACACAAAACCAGCCAGTGCAATGCCTGAGGTCACTGGGGAGCCTTCATCGGCTTCATTATCTTATTTGGAGCAGTATGTCAGGGTGCTCAAGGGCTAATTTGAATTGTCATAAGTGCCCATGTTCTTTCAGTGCTCCAAGAATGGCTTTTAGTTTGAAGCTCAAGTTTGTGATTATAATTCAAAGCAGGATTTTAATCTGAAATACATAAAATAATTAATAATCAATTAATAAAAATAATTAATAAGTGAAAAGAAAGACAGAGAAATGAAAAGCTAAGGGGATGTTTCAGAAATCAATATCCAGATGAGAGTCAGATGTAGCTATGCTGCAACTAGGGCAAGTTGGTGGCGTCTATATTTTGTCTACCTAAAAAAATTGTCCCTAAGTGGGAATATTTCCATTTTAGGCACCAGCTTTAGTTGATGTGTTCACTTATTCATTTATGTTTTTGGGGGTTGCTGAGCTATGGGTTTTCTAGGATGTGGAAATATTATCTCTGGTTTCTTTCAAAAGTTTTTATTTTATTATTACTTTTATTTCTGGCTTTTTTTTTTTGAAAATTTTTTTATTAGATATTTTATTTACACTTCAGATGCCATCCCCTTTCCCCATTCCCCCCCCCCCTTAGAAAATCCCTATTCCATGCCCCCTTTTCCTTTTTGCATTTATACATTTTTAAAAAAATGTTAATCATAGGCTTTATAAGTTTGGTATTGTTCAATCAGAGGTGTAACCCACTACCCAACCTAGATATAACAACTATCTTTGATTGGTGGAGATACATGAACATCTGCCTCCCTGTATACCCCCTCTTTCTCTCTTTCATCACCTAGCTTCTTCTCTCCTTCTTCTTCTCCTCTTCTTACTCCTTTTCTTCCCTTACTCCTCCCACCTTAGCTCCTCCTACATATCACCCTTCCTGTTAAAATGAAACTTTTCTCTCAAAATACAATTAGAGCATAATTATGCCAATTTGTACCAGTGAGGTACAAGATAGTCCTAATACCCAGTCCATCCTTTTGTTGACTAACCAGCACCTCTGTCATCTATCTTAACTAAAACATTTAGTTCTGAACCTGGCTTTAGGATGAATGTCAGCTGACGACCATCCACTCAAATCTTTTCTCTCAAAGCTTCTTAACTTACTGTGCATTCTCCATTGCCACATCTTTGTGCAGGAAACATCAAGCAAAAAGGAATCTGGGATACCATGGCAGAAACAGGAAGTCTAACCCTGATTTTAAATAGCTCAGGTTTTTCTGGAGGAGGGAAGTTGATCGATGCTGACTTTTCAGGGTGTGAACATGAGGGCTGCTGAATGGTCGAGGGTGTACTGATGTGTTTAGGTGGTAGCTGAGGCTCAAAAGCAACCAAGCATCGCTCCCCCTTTAAAAAACCGTTTTTCCTATTTTAGTGCATCCCAAGGGCTCGTCTTTTTCAATTTGTAAACTAGTCTTTATAGAAACGGTTTTATAGGCAGGTCTATTATTTTTTAACTGGTATTTTCCCCAGTGTTTTGTATTTTCCTTTTATATTTTCTCTCTTAAAAGTATTATGAAATGTGTACTTTAAGAGAACCTCTCTCCTTTTTTCCCTCTCTCCCCACATCTTTCTCAGATGCCAAGCTTATTCTTGTTTCCTTTCAAAACTTATAAATTTAAGTGATTTATAAACAGGCTCTCAAATTAACAGCATCATGGGGCCTCCTTTTATAGTTAGGTCATGAAAATGTAGAGGACAATGACTTGGCTAGTTGTAGGTTGGTTCTTTGAAAATTGGGATAAGGATGGCAGATAGAAAAATGATTTGTGTGGTTGTATATGAGTGAGCGCACAAGAGGTGTCCATCAGGTGCTGTCTACCTTGGATATACTAGGACAGGATTTTTCACTGACTGGGCCTCAGGGGTCTGTTGTCACTATCTCCCCAGTGTAGGGCATACTAGCATGCCCAGCTTTGTTGTGTGAACACTAGGAATTAAACTCAGGCCACTGAACTTTCAAGGCAAGCATCTGATTGTCTGAGATACCCCCTGAATTAGCATGACATTTCTTAGGAAACAGAATGTTCAAGTATCTCCTATGTAAGTGGTAACCTCTTAGAGTGAGTCCCCAAGGCAGAACAATCTCTAAAGCGTTCTCAGACACAGGATGTGTTACAGTCAGAGAGAAATTTCCTCATTTCCTCCCCTAAGTGACTTTGTAAATAGAAGAGGTAGGGGGATAGAGACATGTAAAAACAACCAGTTCATTCTGGCAGTGATGGCTACTGTGTCATCTATATTACAAAAAAAAATTACTCTCTTGGAAGCAAATTTGAAATGATTCCATGGAAGAAAGGATTTGTGTTAAACAACTAGAAATTCCCACAACTTTCTCACATATTCAACATGACTGAGAAAAAAGGCTACAGATGTGTTTACTTCACAGTTCCCCCAATTATATATGCAGGATGGAGGTGAAACTGGGCAGTGGATGGTAGAAGACCCATATATTTAGGTTTTCTTAATCACTTTCTAAAAGTATTTACTATGGATAGTCATCTAGAAATTTTTTTAAAATTTCCATTGATTTGCTTACATTGAAACAGATGTCATATTCTTTTTCTAAAAAGTGAAAAGGGGAAGTGACCCAGGACAAACGTGTCATGGTTCATTGATGAAGGTCTCTCATGCTGCCACAGAGAGAGAGGGGGGGGAAAGGGAGTGGGAGTGGGAGAGAGAGGGTGGGGGAGAGACACGGATGGAGATAGGGGTAGGGGGAGAAGAAGAGGGGGAGAACAAGCATGAAGAAGATTTGTCTATACTTCAACTATAAAGTGTAGCTAAAATTATGTTTTCTTTTTTCCTTTTTTCTTGTTTAGAAAGGCTGCAGGGGAATACTTGTGAAAAAGGAATCCAGGGAATAGGACTTTGTCCATACCAATTTAAACATTCTACAGTTACATTTTTAAAATGATTTGTCTTATTTTTAAGTCTCTGTGTGTGTCAGAATACTTTTCCAAAAATATTTAAAATAGTTAAATACAAACCTGTTCAAATATTTTATCACAAAATTATGAACATCAAGGAAGCAAAGAACAAGTGCCACTGTGATACACAGAACATTTTCTTTATGTTGGAATTTGTATTAACACAGATTTTTTTATATATAGGAAAATAAATTTTTTACAACAAATCTCTTTGCATTTAAAGTTGAATTTATTTCTGAGATTGTCTCGTGAGGACATGAAAGTTATACATATTACTGGGGTACCTTGTGAAACTCTGATACATGTAATCATTGGATAATCATTGTATAATAGGAGCATACACATCTATCTCTAAAGATTTCTCTGTGGTGAAAGCATTAGGACTCTTCTAGCATTTTCAGATAAATAGCATCCATTCTACTGGATAATAGTCTATAAAACCCTTTACTGCCACTGCATGAAAGCTCCATACTCACAGCAAGAGTCTTCTGTTGTTCTCTATTTTTTCTTCTTCCAGCCTCTGCGAATCAACATTTTTAGATTTTCTATATGATTGAACCCATGTAGGACTTGTGCCTTATTTCATTAAATATAGTTACTTCTACTTCCACTGTGTTGAGTCAAACATCAGGGTTGTATTGTTTTTATGACTAAATACCATTCTGTTGTGTATAGGTGACAGACTTTCATTATGATGAGCAATTCTATCCTTTTTTTTTCTACTGTGAGTATTGCTACAGTAAACATGAATGTGCAGATATCACTCACACATTGATTACATTTTCTTCCAATCTATGACGAGGACCTGAAATAAGGGATCGTTTGCATTGTGATTTGAAGATGAAATGTCCCCCACAGGCTCATGTGTTTCAACACTTGATTTCCAGCTGGTTGGGGTGGTCATGGACTTCTTAGGAGGTAGAGCTTTACCTGAGGAGGTACATTTCTGGGTGAGCTTTCAGATTTTGTGACCTTGTCCCACTTTTTATTTACTCTCTGTGTCTGGACTGAGGATGCAGTGTGGTAGATTAGCTCTGACTGTGATGCCTTCCCAGCCGTGATAGAATGTATACCCCATTTTGCAACTGTGAGCCAAAATAAACCTTCTTTCCTTCATTCACCCCTTTCAGAGTATTTAATCACAGCAATGGAAAAGTAATAGCCACCATGACAATTTTATTCTGAATTGACAAATGTCTGTATTGTTTTTTATTCTGACTGTCCTAACTTACATTACTAGCAATACTGTGCCTAAGGTCCCCCTGTTTTTTTTTCATATCCTTGCCACTGCTTGTTATCTTTTGTCTTTTCCATTCTCTTTTCTCTTTTGGGGGTCATGTGAAGGCAGTGCTCTACCAGTATAATGGCTATTCCTGGTTGTCAACTAAAGTATATCTGGAATGAACTACAATCCAGAATTGGAAGGCTCACCTGTGATCCAGATCTTGAGGCTGGGAGATACAAGTTTCTGACCTGGATCTTGGCATGGAGATCTTGAAGCATAGTGGCTATGAATTTCAAGAGACTAAGCCAAGGAGATCTTTGAGTTCAAGGTCAGCCTGGGACAAAACAAGTTTCAGATCTAGGCATGGTGGTACACACCTTTAGTCTGGGACACATCTTCTGCTGGAGATCTACATAAGGACATTGAAGAAAGAAGACTCACTCTTTTTCACTTTCTTGTATTTACTTGCCAGCACATCTGTTGGAATCTACAAGCCTTGTAAAACTGAGCAACTACTAGATCCTTGGACTGCCCATTTACAGCTGACCATTTTTGGGGGCGTTGGACTACAGACTGTAAGTCACCATAACAAATTCCCTTACTATGTAGAGACTATCCATAAGTTCTGTGACTCTAGAGAATCCTGACTAATACAATCAGTCAGCACTTTTAAATAGACTGCTCCTTTTCAGTGCATTCTAATCTTCTCTATTGTGTTTTAAATAAAGTTTGTTAGTTCTTTTGAATTCTATTAGTTCTATTCTAATTCCTTAAACAAGAGGCTAAGAATCTGGAAAATATAGTGAAGATGAAAGATAGCAGAAGTATACCACATATTCCTTGGCATTATTCAAGTTAGATAACAATTGACACATAAACAAAGTATGCAAAATGAATAAAGACTGTAAGACATTTCAGCTTGTGTACATGGCTATGGTTGAACTGAGAATAGAAGTTTACTGTGCCATTAGACAATACTTAACAAGGCCAGGTTCAGTTAATAGCCAGTGCCGTATATCAAGAGCCATGATTAGACCGATATGCCTATTACTCAGTCCCCAGAACACTTGTAGACATTAGGAACGTGTGTTTAACGTGAGCCTTAGAGAACATCTCTTTTAAATTATTACCTAATTTTAGATGAAATGAATTTGGTGATGGATAGAACCTGCATATTCTGAAATATCAGAACTGTTCCAAGAAATCATTAAGAATGTACACCTTTTTGGTTCTAGAAATAGATATACAATGAATCACTTTTGCTGCAATATAAATTTCTTACTGCTTCAGAGTAGAGTAATACACATTTCAGAGGTGTTGAATTAGATAGAATGTCAGCCTTGCTTGGCATTAACTGAAAAATTTTTTCCCATTTGTTAAATGCTCCTAATATTCTTTGCGTATTATGGAATGGCCACTCACACAATCTTTAAATAATTTATCAAATATTGAGAACCGTCTGAGTTTGTACCAAAGATGAGAAGTGAAATGGTGTCATTAGATGAATCACAAAGTATTACCATACCATACCATTACCATATAAAAACTGTTACAAAGAAGACAGGTGTGGGGGTACACAGCTGTAGCCCAGCTCCTAAGAGTCTTTGGTTGTAGTAAAATGAGTTTGAGGCAGCCTGGTCTACAAAGTGACCCTGTCTCGGGTAGTTTTATTGAGAAAACAAAGTGTTCTTCAAATGCAAAGGTTGAAAGGAATATGTCAGTTAGAAAGGAAGAAGCAACAGAAAGGGTCTATCCTATGCCATAGAGGCCATAGTTAATAAAAACATGGTAGTGTTGGGCTAAGGATGAGGCTCACAAGTATAGCACATGACTAATTATGCTGTTGACCCTGGGTTTGTTCTTCAGTAGTGATAAAAATATGTTATTGTATATTTTTGAAAATTGTCCCAAAGTAGATTTCAATTGTTCTCACCACAAAACGTGTGATATGACTTACGATTTCATTTTAGGTACTTCACAAGGATTATGGATATCATCATGTCATAATGAATATATTTCTTTGCTAATTAAAAATCAATCTAGAGGAAGGAAAAGTGAGAGTAGCAGATGACGTGATAGTGTCATTGTCTTGTGCTATTGTGACATGATACCTGATGTTGGGTAATGTATAAGGGTAAGGAGGTTTGAGCTCAAAATTCTGGTAGCTGGAAAGTCCAAAGAGCATACTGTTATTGTCTGGATGGTATTACATCAGGAGCACATTGAAATCATGTGATAAGACAAGACAGACACAAGAGACAATGAGCCAAAAGAATCAAACTCATTATAAAACCTTATTCTCATGGGCTCTATCCTATTTCTAGAAGAACTTATTTACTTTCAAGAGACAACATTGATTCATTCATAAGGATGGAATTTCTATAACTTAATTACACTGACTAGTCCCACTTCTCAATAACACTGTAGTGAAAACCACACTTCCACTATGTGAAGCAATGGGACACAAACCACATCTAAACCACAGAGTGGTCTGATCCCTTTCTCTTTCCTCTTTCTTCTTTCTTTTATACCTGTGTGTGTGTGTGTGTGTGTGTGAGAGAGAGAGAGAGAGAGAGAGAGAGAGAGAGAGAGAGAGAGAGAGAGAGAGAAAGAGCAGGGCTTAGATATACCTCAGGAATCTTCCTCAATCACTCACTGATGGCCAATGTTAATGGACAACTTGACAGAATCTAGAATCATCTGGGGGGTATCCATGATCTTTGACCATGTCTGTGTGGGAGATTACCTTGAATGAATTTGGATGAACAACTTGCCTCTGTGGGTAGTACCATTCCCTAGCTGGAATATGGACTGTGTATATGGAGAGAAGGGAATAGAGGGGCAGAATGCATTCATGACAGTTTCTGATTCTGGTTGCATTGTGTCTATGAGCTCACGTCAAGCGCTTATCTCCTTGACTTCCACCCCATAATGAACTATATACCCTTGCATTGTGAGTCAGAATACACCTCCCTTCCCGCCCCCCTTTATTAAGTTGCTTTTGTCATGCACTTTACTACAGCACCGGGAAAAGGAAACTAAAGGAGCTTCCATTTCACTTTCGGAGTCAGGGTATTTTTCTGAACCAGATACTTGCTGATTGGCTAGGCCAGCTGGCAGCTAATCACTAGTGTTGCTGTCTCTGCCTCTCCTCTGCTGATATTATAGATGTGCACCACTGCTCCCATATTTTATGTTTGCGTGTGTAGGTATTTATCTAACTCAGGTCCTCAAGCTTACCTGGCAAACATCGTCACTTACAGCATCTTCCCAGCACCTTTAAAAAAAAAAATGCTCTTCTACAAACCTATATGACCCTGAAGCCGTGTTGGTGTCCAAGGATCATGCTGCCTAAGTGGCTTGCGCTGCCACCTGAGGCCATGTTGGTATCTGTGGTCCAGATTACCTCTGAGGGCCTTTTCTGGTTTCATGGTCGCTTTGCAGCCAGAAGCTGTGTTTGAAGTCTGAGCTGTCTTCAGAAACCACCTGTAGGCCTGTGATCCATGCTCCCAATGATAGTGAAGAGCAAGGAGGCTCCTTTTGCTGTGCTATCTGCGACTGCGGATGTATGGTGGAGAGAGAAGAACATAGAAGGCTTCTGTGATACCTACCTTTCCTGATGCCCATCAAGACAGTCACGGCCTAGACAGAAAGATACTGGAGAGAATTCTTAAGAAGTGTTATGGAGATGCCAAAAGTGTGACTTTCCACAATTGGTGGTCTTGGATGGGGATGTGGGAGGGGAAGGATCCAGCTCTCCTTAAGGGGCAGGCCACTGAGAGTTTGGACATGCTCCATTGAGTACATATATAACACAGGTTGGACTTTTTTTTTTTTTTTTTAGTCTCACTTTAATTCTTAACTTCTTTTTGGGAGGGGAGGTCCCAAAGGTTGGGGAGCAGAAATAGAAGGATTGGGAAGTGGGTATGATGGGACTCAAGGTGGAAATTTTCAGAGAATCAATAAAAAGTTATGTTAAAAATTCTGTCCCCTATTTCACAGAACACAGAGGAAGCAGGCCTCCCAGGAGCTCTAATCCTGGCAGTATCTTAGGTAAGGAGACAGCAACACTCACCCCAAACAGGGAGTAGCTGGGACCCACTAGGACCCAGGAAGTAACTCCTGGACCAGAGCACTGGTTTCTTCCTGTCTGGGCAGGAGCACTGAGCAGATCCTGGTCAGCAGCTCTGCCCCCTATCTCATAGAACCCAGAGGAAGTGGGCCTCCCAGAAGCTCTAACCCAGGCAGTATCTTAGGTAAGAAGACAGCAACACCCAACCCAAACAGGGAGTAACTGGAACTCACAAGATCCTAGGAAGTCACTCCTGGTCCAGAGCACTGGTTTCTATCAGTCTGGGCCTGAGCACTGAGCAGATTTTGGGCCCCAGCTCTAACCCCAAAACTAACACCCACCCCACACAGTTCTGATACAACCAAAATAATAGGAAAGACGGGCTCCAGTCAAAGACAGGGCAGGTAGCACTAAGGAGAGCCAGATGGCGAAAGGCAAGCACAAGAACATAAGCATCAGCAACCCAGGGTACTTGGCATCATTAGAACTTAGTTCTCTCACACAAGAAAGTCCTAAATTCCCCATCTCACTAGGAAAGCAAGATTCAGATTTAAAATCACTTATAATGATGATGATAGAGGACTTTAAGAAAGACATAAATAACACTCTCAAAGAATTTGAGGAGAACACAGGTAAACAGGTACAAGCCCTTAAAGAGGAAACACAAAAATCCCTTAAAGAGTTACAAGAGAACACAAACAGGTGAAGGAATTGAACAAAACTATCCAGGACATAAATATGGAAGTAGAAACAATAAAGAAATCACAAAGGGAGACTACCCTGGAGATACAAAATCTAGGAAAGAAATCAGGAGTCATAGATGCAAACATCACCAACAAAATACAAGAAATAGAAGAGAGAATCTCAGGTGCAGAAGATACCATAGAAAATATTGACACAACTGTCAAAGAAAACACAAAATGCAAAAAGTTCTCAACACAAAACATCCATGAAATCCAGGACAAAATGAGAAGATGCAAACTAAGGATAATAGGTATTGATGAGAGTGAAGATTCCCAACTTAAAGGGCCAATAAATATCTTCAACAAAATTAGAAAAGAAAACTTCCTCAATCTAAAGAAGGAGATGCCCATAAACATACAAGAAGCCTATAGGACGCCAAATAGACTAGACCAGAAAAGAAATACCTCTCATCACATAATAATCAAAACACCAAGTGCAAAAAACAAGGAAAGAATATTAAATGCAGTAAGGGGAAAAGGCCAAGTAACATATAAAGGCAGACCTATCAGAATTACACCAGACTTCTCACCAGATATTATAAAAGCTAGAAGATGCTGGACAGATGTCATACAGACCCTAAGAGAACAAAAATCCCAGTCCAGTCTACTATACCCAGCAAAACTCTCAATTATCATAGATGGAGAAACCATGATATTCCATGACAAAACCAAATTTACACAATATCTTTCCACAAACCCAGCACTACAAAGGAAAATAGTGGAAAAGCTCCAATACAAGGAGGACAATTATACCCTAGAAAGAGCAAGAAAGTATTCCTCTTTCAACAAATCCAAAAGAAGATAGCCACACAAAGATAATTCCACCTCTAATAACAAAAATAACAGGAAGCAACAATCACTCTTTCTTAATATCTCCTAACATCAATGGACTCAATTCCCCAAGTAAAAGACATAGGCTAATTGACTGGATACATAAACAGGACCAAGCATTTTGCTGCATACAGGAAACCTACCTCAGTGACAATGACAGACTCTACTTTAGAGTAAAAGACTGGAAAACAAATTTTCAAGTAAATAGGTCTAAGAAACAAGCTGGAGTAGCCACTCTAAAATCTCCAGCTGGAGAACACAGAGGGAGGGACTCATGGCTCCACCTGTATAGGTAGTTGAGGGTGACCTTGCCAGGCATCAGTAGAAGCAGATGGCTTTGGTGTCTGAAAGTTTGGATTCCTTAGTGTTGGGGAATTTCAAGAGCAGGGAGGCAGGAATGGGAAGATGGTGGGAGCACACCCTCATAGTAATTGGAGGAGGGGAGATAGAGTAAGGGGTTAGGCATCAGTGGAAGTGGAGAGCCTTGGTACCTAAAAGTTTAGATTCTCTTGTGTTGGGGAATTTCAAGAGCAGGGAGATGGGAATGGGAGGATGGTGGAAGCACACCCTCATAGAAACTCCCAGAATTATATGGATTAGACATGACAGAGGCAGGCCACCAGAATACTAGATTCCATAATTCAAACAAAAAATCACCTTGATACTAAAATTTGTTTTGAGAATTGTATATTGCAGAATACACAGCCTCAGTGTATCTACTCATCAAGCAAGCTGGGCAGACTTGCTTGAACTTCTGAGGTCCTGGAATTCCAGCTGGATGCAGTGAAGACAGAGCATCAGAGGCTTATCAGTTTTCTCTTTCCCCTGCCCCTCTTCTAATATCTCAATGCCCATAATCAGCTTGAAGAGGTTAATGAAGAGTCAGCACCCCTATTCCTTGGGCTTGGGGACTGAGGTAGTTAATATTGGGCTGTCTTTCTAGGGAAAAGTAGTGGTTTTGTTGGAACAGAGAGGATTAGATAGGATTTATTGCATATATTTATAATTGTTATTAAGTTGAAGTTATAATTTCTTAAATGGTACAAAATTTACTTTGATTTCAAATTTAAGGTTTTCATTGGTATGAGATTCTTATTGATATAAAAGTGAGATTAATATTGTTACTCTCATAGGCATTGTGACTATATAACACATTTAGGAATACAAGGCTTAGACCCAGCACTTCTTTATCTTTTCTAACTGATTTGAGATGATTAGCTTGTGAGTTAAGGGCCTATAGTAAATTCATGGCTCTGAGTGTATTGCTAGGGTGTTTTCTATATTTTATTTAGAAATAGCTGAGAGGAGTTAACAGACAACAGTCCAGATTGCCTTACATGGATAGTTGGTTTTCAAAATGTCAGAAGTCCACAGAATTGACATTACAAACATTTCTGTATTAATAATGTTCATTTTGATTAGAGACCTGTCTGCTTCTGACAGCTTCCTGTCTTGGATTCTAAGAAGAAATTGAGCATGCTTGGAGTTACTTCAGTTGTGGTGAGACAGCCACTAGGCAAGAATTGCCTCTTTTTATCTACAGACAAATCACTGTCCAGTAAAGGACACACTTGCAAAACAGTTGACTGATTATATCTGCCAAGATAGAATAATCAGCCCTTAATAATTCTGCATCACTAGGTCTGTCAGATGATCCTGGGCCAGAAGGCTGAAGACCGAATGCTCCAATGTTTTGTAGTATAGGGACTGTCCAGGTGTTTAGTGGTCTCTATACATTGTCTAAGTTTTAGAAGCTATGCTTTGTGCTTCATATAATTTCAGTTAACTCAGTCATTCTGGATTTCTGATGGGGTTGAAGACTTATAGTCTCATAGCCAATCCTGGCTATTTACTTTGAGAGAAAAGATTTGAGAGGATGGTTTTCAGCTGATATTCATTCTAAAGCCAAGAAAAAAAAAAGCCAGGTTCAGAACTAAGTCTTTTATTTAGGAGAGATCACAGAGGTTCAGGTTAGTCAACAAAGTGATGGACTGGGTATTAGGTCTATCTTGTACCTTACTGATACAAATTGGTATAGTTATGCTCTAATTGTATTTTAAGAGAAAAGTTTTATTTTAATAGGAAAGGTGATATGTAGGAGGAGCTAAGGTGGGAGGAATACTGAGAGGAAGAGGAGGGGTAAGGAGAGGAGAAGAAGAGGAGGAGCTAGGTGATGAGAGAGAGAGAGAGAGAGAGAGAGAGAGAGAGAGAGAGAGAGAGAGCACAACATGGAGGCGGATGGTCTTATGTCTCTGCCAGTCAAAGATAGTTGATATATCTAGGTTGGGTATTGGTTTACACTTCTGATTGTATGGGCATCTTGTTATTACCAAACTTATAAAGCCTTTGATTAACATTAAAAAATGTATAAAAGCTAAAGAGAGAAGGGGGGATGTGATAGAGGTTTTCTAGAGAGGAGAATTGGGGAAATGGTATGTCATCTGAAATGTAAATAAAATATCCAAGCAAAATAAATAAATAAATAAATAAATAAATAAATAAATAAGAAAAAAATTATCTCGAGCAAAAGTTGGAGCCCAGGTGACCAGAGCGAAGATTGTGGTAAACTTGTGCATGGAAGGACCTGGGCAAGCACCAGTGACTGGGGAGGCAGCTGTCATTTTGTCTACTGGTGACCAGAGTGGTCCAAGTCATAAACTAAGTGCTAGCAAAGAAGAATTGATATTTAATATCATACCCAGAAAAAATAAACAGCTTCCAGAACCAGAACGGAATCTGCTTGAACATGGATCAACATAAATTGGTTTTAAATGCTGCTTTTTGGGGTCTAATAACAAACATTCTATTTTGGCACATCTTGAACGTGACACATACTCTGGTAGCTTCTAGCTTACCAATGGCCATGATCCCATTTTTGACAGTGAACCTGTCCTACAATAGCTTTTTAAGCTTACCTGTGGAGTACAGGTGATTTGAACTGTGAAACCTGTCCCACCACACAGGGTACACTAGTTGGTTTTGTTCTGGGTGATCTGTACCCTATCCTGTTGGTCACACCCATGAATGGGGGGCCTTGCTGCCAAGTGTGAATCAAGCCTTCTACCATCCCTGGGAAACATCTTTAATTATTGGAATACAATTTCTAAGGTTGTCTTTAGAAAAATGTTGTTTCCTACTTTACTTCAGACCATGTTTGCAGCATACCTTGGGTCTAGACACTATAAACTCCTCGTAAAGGCCCTTCAGTTACCTGAACCTGGCTTAGAAATTCATTGATTTGAAGCAAATATGTACAACAAAAGTGAAATGGTTAAAAAAATCTCTCTTATGCGTCTGCTTTTGCATACCTCTTAAGGGCAGTAAGAGACACTATCCACCTTTTAGTCAGTCGATTTGCTAAGGGTTGACTTCTTAGGGAAGGCCAAATGAAGAGGAAAGAGCCAGCCGTCTGAGGATCAGGAAGACTGGAGTGTCTCTGAACAGCACTAAAGTGTTTGTAGGCAATGAACAGGACATCACATGAATGCTGCCTTAGGCATTAGGCGGAGCGGGTGACTTTGGCTCCCTACCTACCCCTCTTCTTCTCTGCCTACCTCTAAAGTCAACCATTGTGCCGATGGACTTTCCCTGAGAGAGCTGACTGACATTTTAGTAACAGTCTCCTGCTTTCCTGGGAACTGCCCGAGTTAAACACAGACTAGATGTGGGTGTGATTTCTGAACCTGGGGCAACACTTAACTGAGGATACTGGGAAACTCTTTCAGAAAAGTCTCAGATTTGTGTCTTTTGAGGAGGTGGGGACTAATTTTTGTGAAATAACTCATTTACTTCTGAGAGACTCTGGCAGGATCAAATCCGCATTTATGATAAGAAGGCCTATGTGTACTTTTCCTCTTTTCCACTCTCTCACTTCCTCCTTCTTGCTTCTTGAGGTCTTAGTCCAAACAACCGTCTGAGCACATGTCCCATTTCATGCTCTGTTGTCAGGACAACAGGGCCATGCAAGCCAGGATAACAGCCTTGGTGGCACCGGCCTCCAGTAGCCATTTAAGATGACCAGTACACTTCTACTCTGGGAAGTCCTCTTGCTAGTATGATTTCCCTCAGAAATTTCATGCACACCCTTATCGACAACAAGACTATTTGTTTGTTTCTTTGTTTGTTTGTGGTCTTAGAATAAATTTCCTCTATTTGTTTTGCAAGATTCATATAATTTTGGTTTTGGTCTCACTTGTCAGAGAACCCTGGCCAAGACACAAGCACAAATCCACACACTATCCCCAAGGACAAGAACACCCAGATCTTCCCGGAAACCTTCTCAAATACTTTAAGTTGTAACTTTTTAAATGTTTTTTTTTTTTTGTATTTTATTCGTTTTTACTTATATCTTTCTAAAATGACTCATAAATTGAACTTTTAAAGAGTCCCCAAGAAGTGTGTGACCCCGCCGGTGCACGCCTTTAATCCCAGCACTTGGGAGGCAGAGGCAGGTGGATTTCTGAGTTTGAGGCCAGCCTGGTCTACAGAGTGAGTTCCAGGACAGCCAGGGCTACACAGAGAAACCCTGTCTTGAAAAAAAAAAGAAGAAGTGTGTGACCCCAGTATTTCCAATCTTTGTTTCCGCTGCCTCTTCAAAGATAAATCCAGTATGTGAGCCCCTGCAAAAAACTCAATAAATCATTGAGCTTATTGATACGTATTTAATAATAATACTAATACGCTTTAATGGGTTCTTAGAGACCTTTATACAATACATCTTGATTACACTCACTCAGTTCCTACCCCTCCTCATTCAAGCTCTATCCTCTCTTTCCTGTGTTCCTCACTTTGTATCCTTTAAAATAAAGACTATCTTTCATCTGTTATCCTGGTCCTCTGGCTCTTACAGGCCCCCTCCTCCCCTTCTGTAACTTCCTCCAAGACTTAAGTGTAGGGATTTTGTTATAAAAGCAGTTAACTGGTGACAGGCATCTGAAAGTCAGTTTATCTCTGCATTTTGACCATTTGTAGATTTCTATAATGATCTCCATTAGCTTCAAGAATGGAGCTTCTCTGATGAAGGGTGAGAGCTGAGCTTATCTGTGGATATAAGGATACATACTTAGAATGCTGGTAATTGTACTGGTTAACGTGTTCCAGAGTAGGGTTGTGAAGGGGAATGAATTTCGTATTGTGCTTCCCAGTATCCATTCCCTAGCTGCCTTTCCTTAGACATCTCCCAGTACCTGCCCACACTTCTTTCTCCCAAACCTTATATCAGCACTCCTCCTATCATCTGGAATGTGGCACTAACTCAGAGTGGTTATGAGATCTGACTTCATCTAAAGAGTTGGTAACAGTGGAAAGGAATAATAACACAAATCAAAAAGCAGCCCAATATAAAATTAAGTAGACGAATCACAGCCATTGTTTTCCCTAGGGACTCCTATATTTCTATAGGTTTGTTGGCTCTGGCCTGCTACCACAGGGGATTGCTCCCTTGTGCTATAGCTCTGTTGTGTCTATCTTCTCTTTTCCAACGTCTTCAGACTTATCTCCCATGTATTCCAGGCATTATGGCACCTGGAATTTAACAGTAATGTGTTAAATAGATTAGCTTTCTTTATTTTCACCCTTATTAGACTACAGCCTTATTAGACTACTCCAATTGCTGCCTTCAATCAAACAAGTGTCAGTGATATGCCCTCCATAACTAACTGTTTGTGAGGTGCAGTCAATGAGTGAGGAATTGGCAGACATTTTGAAAATCACAGCCCTCTTCAACTGTTGAAAGATAAAATCCTTAGATCTTGTAGCTACTCAAGCATCTCCCCTTATGTACCCATGTCAGAACAAGCAGCCTCCGAGGAGACTGTTTTACCACTCCTCAGAATATACAGTTCAAGAGTCATACACACTTCACTGACCACATCTTCCCATCAGATGGAGCCCAGGTGATCTTCTCTGGCATGGGGTCCCATCCCGAGCCCTGATCTATATCTTTGGTGTGTTTCTCAGGTTCCTTTTGTGGTCAGAGTCAAGAATATGAAATAGATTGAGACTGTCTGTCAGAAAAGACATTTTTAACTTATATTTTCTATACCCAATATACATTTTTGTGTTGGTCTCAGAATGCTACATTAACTGTACTCCAGATGATGACACACCAAGGTGCCCGAAATAATGTCCTGAAGTAAAAGCACGTCTGACTCAAGAACGGGTGAAGTGAGATTCGAGGAGTTGTTAGCATTAAGAAATGACAATATTCAGATCTTCCACTGCTGTCTCTGACTCCTTCTCCAGTTCTGCTACACTTCTCTTTCTTTCCTGGGAGTAGTATGCAACGAATGTTAGATATTTTGCTAAAGCTCCATCTGTTCTTGAAAGGGTATTTAGCTTTTTTCCCCCCTAATGTTTACTCGTTTATTCTCTGTGCAGATTGGGATGCTGTGTTACTTTCTCTTCAACTTCACTGATTCTTTAATCAGTCATTGTCATTCTGCTGTTGAGATAATAATTGGCGTTTGTTTTAATTATCTCCTCTGCCCCCATGTTTGGTTAACTTTAAGTATTGCTCTGTGTTGCTGTTCACAATGGTATTTTGAGACATGGTCTATCAATGACCTTGAACCTTACCAACTGGCTAGAATGGCTGGCTGGCAAGTTCCAGGGACCCTACAGCCTCCATGTGTACCGTGCTGGAATTATACACATGACCACTGCGCCAGGCTTTTTATTTGAATGCTGAGATCTGAACTAAGGTCCTCATGCTTGCCCTGCAAACCTTTTTACTGACTGAGCCATCTCCCCAGTCTCTGTTTATTATAGTTGTAAATTAAAGAATCTTTATGTGCTAGATCTTTATGTCTTCTGCTGAGATTTCTTATTTTTCCTTGTTTCAAAGATGTTTGTAATTACATTTAGATATATCGAACTTTATAAACATTATTGTATATTTCTACCCTTTTCAAAACTCTGGTACTGGTGTTTATTATATTTTGTCATTCATGTTGAGTGTGATAAGAGAATGTCAGGTGAGTTCTGTTTTTGTTTTGTTTCTCACTATTGAGGATTGGACCCAGCACCTTATGCATAATAGATAAAAGCTCTTCCACTGAGTGATGTTTCCAACCCAAGAGAAGTGAGATTTTTAATCCATGCTGCAAGTGTCCTTGTAATCTAAGTTACTCATGTGGCCGAGTTGGGCAGATAGATTAAGGGCGGTGTGGTAAATGCAGTTACTTCATCTTAGATAAACAACAGTGCCTTTGGGCACCACTATTGGCCAAACAAGCACCATGTTCCTCCTGCAAAGACAGACAGGGAGTTGGCTCCTGAAACAAAGAACTTCCTACTTTAAACAACAAGAAATAACACCATCACTCCAAGAAACCCCTATACTGTGTTTTCATGGGTTCTAATTCCAGAAAGGAAAGATAAATAGAGTGGATCTGGAAACAGATTTCATGATGCTGCTTAAACTTGAAAGTCTACTTTCTTTTATTATTATTGTTTTTTAACCTTTAACAGTCTTTTATAGATAGTGAATTTTTAAGAACTTGCATCTAGTAGGAAGAATAGGAGAAAATCATGTCTTTTCCATTTGTGTACAAGTAGAAATATCTGATGTTTTTTTTTTTTTTGTTTGCTTTGCTTTGTTTTGTTGTTTGAAGATCCCACGACTCTGGAGTCTTTGGATCCATACCCTATCTATCCAACATTTTTGGATTATAGAGGAAGCTCTGATTAACTCACTTACTGACTCAGTACCTCAACCATAGTGCATCTGGCTGTGTGAAGGTCAGAACTTCAGCATCGTAGGCTCCTTTATTTCCACCTACATCTGCACCCAAAAGGTTACCTTGCCATGGACATTCTACATTTCATTTCCACTGTCTAATCCATGTCTGGATTATATAAAAATTAAATAAAAGTCTTTATATTCTGGAAAAGAAACACTAAAAGGATAAAAATAATTTCTATTGTGCTATAAATCAGTACTTTTTTTCACTGCAATTTTAGACTTAAAATTTAATGACTTTATTTTTAAATAGATTTATTTTAGCCTTACATAATTACTATTTTCTTACAAAAAAATGCTTTGATTTGTTTTGTAATATAACTATTTTTGTGTGTGCATGTGTGTGTGTGTGTGTAAATGTGCACACACGTGTTATATTGTTGAATAGAAGAGAAAAACTAAAAAAAGAATTGGAATAATAAAATACATAAAATCTCATGTTTTGTCTCTGTCTTATTAAAATTGCTTGTATGATCATTTCTTAAGTCCAGACTCTCAATAGTCATCCTAATTACTGTTTTCCCCTAGTACTGAGTCAAGAAAGGCCAAACAGAAGAATACCACATAGAATGTTAGTAATGCAAAAAGCGTGCTTAACTCCAGTCCCATAACACCAATTATACTAATGTTATGGCTTCATGATTTTCTTTCAAAAATAATTTCTATCCTCTAAATTATCTTTAACAAGCTACATCTTGCTACCAGCCATGTCTCAACGGATGTGAAGTGATTGGAAACTTTGAACATCTATAAAAATGTTTATTGAATTTTTGAATTAATGAGATTACTCATTAACAATAGGAAATATCATTTTCATGTTTGTTGAGCAACTGCTCCTACTAAACCGCATACTGGGGCTAAGGAATTCTGGAGAAAGAGCTCAGTACAGTATTGTCGTATGAATTATACATCCTGTGATAGAAAACAAGCAACAGACTAGCCAGACCTCAGCTGAAAACAGACTGAACACAAAACAGGTTCATTATATGGTAGAATAACTCCAGTGCACCTGGAGGGAAAAGAATCCTGACTTCAGTGTGTGTGTTCAGCATGGTTCTTTCTGAGCTGTTTATTTCATCTTTACTCTTTGTGTCACCGTGCTGCTTAGACTTGGGATGGCTTTAGGGGAGCCGAGGTGGTTGTATTAGTTTCAGTTTTTCTTCACATACAAAGGAATCACTCTCTGTGCAGTATGCCACTAAAACCTATTTCTTGAACTTGGTTGATTTTCATTTTTTAAAAAAATGTTTTGAGATTATAGTATAATGACACAATTTTTCCTTTCTTCCCCTCCCTCCAAACCCTTCCATAATGTCTCTTTGCTTTCAAACACATGACTTCTTTGTCTTTAGTTGTTGCATCTGTGTGCCTCGACATGAGGGCAACTGTCAGATAGAATTCACAATGATGGAATCCTGATATTACACTTCAAGTGTCTGGAGCTGTGAGAAACAGGTGTCTGTCACTTAAGGAACCTAACTGTGGTCCTTTGTTAAAGAAGCCCAAACTGACTAAGACATTCCTTGTAACCCAATTGCACCTTTTAAAATAGCATAGGAAAATTGACTTAAGAAATGCTCCGTTCAGTACAATTCGAATCAGCATTTGGGGAAATAGTTATCAACCACATCTAATGTGTCACTCTATTGGTCTTCAGTGTTATTTCAGTGACTGTGACAGATGGCCTCTGCTTATCTTTCTGAAGATCACAAATAATAAAGATATGCATTCAATATAGAAGTATAACTGGGGTGTGTGTCATAGGAGAGCTTTTAAAGTTGTCTGGAGAAATTTAATTAATTTAATTAATTTAACTAATCCTAGAGGTCCATGAAAACTTGAAACACGAGTAGAAATTAGTCAGCAGTACAGAGGTCTAGGTAATTGGTGTGAGGTCTTCGGTTGAGATGACCCAGAGTTCAGGGACAGAAGCTGCTTCCAAAAAGCAGTTCAGAATCTTACATCTATACAAAGACTTAGACACCAGTAGTGCCTCATGAGGGAGCAGAGCCTCTTCTGTCTTCAGTGTCTGGCTATGTGGCATTCACACTGTTTGTTCTTCTTGTTTACAGCACTGCTTTTTAAAGCTTTCTCTATTTTTATGTCTATGTCACCTCCATAATAAATATCTTAAGGCTTTCATTTTGGGGACAAGTGTTCCAGGAGGGTACTTTTCCCCTTCCTAGCAGACTATAATTTTTTTTCCTAATTGGTACAAAAAGAACTTAGATAAAAGTGAACTATGTTCAATGGATTTAGAAACAAGTATTTCATAGAAGAACATTTAGTGACTTAGGTGTTGGGACGCTAGATTGAAGAAGACATAGAGGTATCTAGGAGGTGGGTTAATGGACACAAAGGTAACAGAAACTCTTGACTGGAGTATGGGAAAAGAATGATATGGTTAGCATGTAGAAGGGAAACAAAGTTTAAAAGCTTTTGGAAGATACTTGTGGTGTTTTGTATGAGAATGGCCCCCTAGGCTCATTTGCTTGAATTCTTGGTCTCCAGCTAGTGGAACTGCTTGGGAATACTTAGGCATGTGATCTTGTTGGAATAGATGTGCTCTTGTTGATGGATGAGTCTCACTGGGGGTGAGCTTTGAGCTTTCAAAAGCCCATGCCAAACCCAGTCTTGCTTTCTCTCTGTGTTTTTTTGTGTGTGGATCAATCTTTTAGTAATAGTTCCAGGGCCATCTCTGTCTGTCTGCATCATAGTCTCTACTATGAATCTGTAAGCAAGCCCCTAATTAAATGGCTACTTTTATAAGTTGCTTTGGTCACAGTGTCTCATCCCAGCAAGAGAAGAATAATGAAAATAGTCCTGCTGTTAAGGGAAAAGTATAAAAATAAAAGAGGAAAGACATTTTCTTTAAATAATATTGATGACTTTTGCTTTTGTGCAACTTGTTTTAAAGGAAGAATTGAATATTTAAGTGGTAACTAGAACCAGGCAACTCAGAGGAAGGGTCTAGATGTATCCTTAAAGTAATCTTCTTTGAGGTGACAACTGGGTAAAGCGGGCAGTACATTCACAAGGCTGCATCTAGAGGTCAATTTGGGCTGGTGGTAAAAGTGAGAAGTAAGAGATCCCAACGATGGCCTCCTTCCCATATGCCTTCAGTCATTAATTAATCCTTTCTAAGCTTGTGATTTCTGTTTTTATAAAAAGCACCATGTTTGGCTTCATTTGTGTGTGTTAGTGTGTGTGTTTGCAAAGAGAGAGCCCTATAAATAATTTAGTATTGTTGGTATACAATAGATGATAGTTCATATAAAAGACAGGGATTGATGGACAGAGAAACTACTCCACCATTATCTTCCATGCATAGTAAATGCCTGTACTGGCTGGTTTTGTGTGTCAACTCGACACAAGCTGAAGTTATCACAGAGAAAGGAGCCTTCCTTGAGGAAATACCTCCATAAGATCCAGTTGTAAGGCAATTAGTGACCAAGAGTGGGAGGGCCCATTGTGGGTGGTGCCATCCCTTGTCTGTTAGTCTTGGATTCTATAAGAAAGCAAGCTGAACAAGCTAATGGAAGCAAGCCAGTAAGCAGCACCTATCCATGGCCTCTGCATCAGCTCCTGCCTCCAAGTTCCTGCCCTGTGTGAGTTCCTGTCCTGACTTTCTTTGGTGATGAACAACAAGTGGAAGTATAAGCTGAATAAGCCCTTTTCTTCGCAACTTGATTCTTGAACATGATGTTTTGTGCAGGAATACAAACCCTGAATAAAAAAATGCCCCAGAGAGAGCCCAGAGGAAGCAGGCCTGCTAGGAGCTCTAACCCGGGCAGTATCTTAGGTAAGAAGAAAACCAGCCCCAAACAGGGAGTAACTGGGACCCACTAGGACCCAGGAAGTCACTCCTGGCCCTGAGCACTGGTTCCTTCCTGTCTGGGCCCAAGCACTGAGCTGTTCCCGGGCTGCAGCTCTGTCCCCAATCTCACAGAACCCAGAGGAAGCATGCCTTCCAGGAGCTCTAACCCAGGCAGTATCTTAGGTAAGGAGAAAACCAGCCCCAAACAGGGAGTAAGTGGGACCCACTAGGACCCAAGAAGTCACTCCTGGCCCAGAGCACTGGTTTCTTCCAGTCTAGGCCTGAGCACTGAGCAGATCTTGGGTGGCAGCTGTAACCCCAGTAGTAACACCTACCCCACACAGTTCTGATACAACCAAAATAATAGGAAAGACAGGTTCCAATCAGAGACAGGGCAGATCCAGACTAAGAAGATCCAGATGGTGAAAGGCAAGTGCAAGAACATAAGCATCAGCAACCCAGGGTACTTGGCATCATTAGAACCTAGTGCTCTCACACAAGAAAGTCCTGAACTCCCCATATCACTAAAAAAGCAAGATTCAGATTTAAAACCACTTCTAATGATGATGATAGAGAACTTTAAGAAGGACATAAATAACACTCTCAAAAAATTTGAGAAGAACACAGGTAAACAGGTACAAGCCCTTAAAGAGGAAACACAAAAATCCCTTAAAGTATTACAAGATAATGCAACAAAACAAGTGAAGGAATTGAATAAAACTATCCAGGACATAAATATAGAAGTAGAAACAATAAAGAAATCACAAAGGGAGACTACCCTGGAGATACAAAATCTAGGAAAGAAATCAGGAGTCATAGATGCAAACATCACCAACAGAATCCAAGAGATAGAAGAGAGAATCTCAGGTGCAGAAGATACCATAGAAAATATTGACACAACTGTCAAAGAAAACACAAAATGCAAAAAGTTCTTAACACAAAACATCCATGAAATCCAGGACAAAATGAGAAGACGCAAACTAAGGATAATAGGTATTGATGAGAGTGAAGATTCCCAACTTAAAGGGCCAATAAATATCTTCAACAAAATAGAAGAAAACTTCCCTAACCTAAAGAATGAGATGCCCATAAACATACAAGAAGCCTATAGAACACCCAATAGACTAGACCAGAAAAGAAATACCTCCCGTCCCATAATAATCACATTACCAAGTGCACAAAACAAAGAACGAATATTAAATGCACTGAGGGAAAAAGGCCAAGTAACATATAAAGGCAGACCTATCAGAATTACACCAGACTTCTCACCAGATACTATAAAAGCTAGAAGATGCTGGACAGATGTCATACAGACCCTAAGAGATCACAAATGCCAGCCCAGGCTACTATACCCAGCAAAACTCTCAATTATCACAGATTGAGAAACTATGATATTCCATGACAAAACCAAATTTACACAATATCTTTCCACAAGCCCAGCAGTACAAAGGATAATAGTGGAAAAGCTTCAATACAAAGAGGGCAATTATACCCTAGAAAGAACAAGAAAGTAATCCTCTTTCAACAAATCCAAAAGAAGATAGCCACACAAAGATAATTCCACCTCTAATAACAAAAATAACAGGAAGCAACAATCACTCTTTCTTAATATCTCCTAACATCAATGGACTCAATTCCCCAAGTAAAAGACATAGGCTAATTGACTGGATACATAAACATGACCCAGCATTTTGCTGCATACAGGAAACCCACCTCAGTGACAAAGACAGACTTTACCTTAGAGTAAAAGGCTGGAAAACAATTTTTCAAGTAAATGGGTCTAAGAAACAAGCTGGAGTAGCCACTCTAAATCTCAGCTGGAGAACACAAAGGGAAGTACTCATGGCTCCACCTGTGTAGGTAGTTGAGGGTGGCCTTGCCAGGCATCAGTGGAAGCGGATGGCCTTGGTGCCTAAAAATTTGGATTCCCTAGTGTTGGGGAATTTCAAGAGCAGGGAGGCGGGAATGGGAGGATGGTGAGAGCACATCCTGATAGTAATTGGAGGAAGGGTGATGGGGAAAGGGGTTAGGCATCAGTGGAAGTGGAGAGCCTTGGTGCCTAGAAGTTTGGATTCCCTAGTGTTGGGGAATTCAAGAGCATGGAGGTGGGAATGGGAGGAAGGTGGAAGCACACCCTCATAAAAATTCATGGAATTGTATAGATTAGACATGACAGAGGCAGGCCGCCAGAAGACTAGATTCCAGAATTCAAACAAAAAATTATCTTGATACTAATATTTTTTTGAGAATTGTATAATGTAGAATACACAGCCATGGTGTATCTACTCATCATGCAAGCTGAGCAGACCTGCTTGAACCTCTGAGGTCCTGGAATTCCAGCTGGATGCAGTGAAGACACAGCATCAGAGGCTTATCAGTTTTCTCTTCACCCTGCCCCTCTTCTAATATCTCAATGCCCATAATCAGCTTGAAGAAGTTAATGAAGAGTCGGCACCCCTATTCCCTGGGCTTGGGGACTGAGGTAGTTAATTCTTTCTAGGGAAAGGTAGTCGTTTTGTTGGAATAGAGAGGATTAGCTAGGATTTATTGCATAGCCATAACCTATTGGTAAAAATATGTATAATTGTTATTAAGTTGAAGTTATAATTTCTTAAATGGTACAAAATTTACTTTGATTTCAAATTCAAGGTTTTCATTGGTATGAGATTCTTAGTAATATAAAAGTGAGATTAATATTGTTACTCTCATAGGCATTGTGCCTATATAACACATTTAGGAATAGAAGGCTTAGATCCAGTCCTTCTTTAACTTTTCTAATTGATTTGAGATGGTTAGCCTGTGAGTTAAGGGCCTATTCATGGCTCTGAGTGTATTGTTAGAGTGTTTTTTATATTTTATTTAGAAATAGCTGAGAGGAGTTAACAGACAACAGTCCAGATTGCCTTACACGGATAGTTGGTTTTCAAAACGTCAGAAGTCCACAGAATTGACATTACACACATTTCTGTATTAATGTTCATTTTTAGTAGAGACCTGTCTGTTCCTGACAGCTTCCTGTCTTGGATTCTAAGAAGAAATTGAGCATGTTTGGAGTTACTTCACTTGTGGTGAGACAGCCACTAGGCAAAAATTGCCTCTTTTTTATCTACAGACAAATCACTGTCCAGAAAAGGACACACTTGCGGAATAGTCAACTGATTATATCTGCCATGACATAGTAATCAGCCCTTAATAATTCTGTATCACTAGGTCTGTCCGATGATCCTGGGCCAGAAGGCTGAAGACCGAATGCTCCAATGTTTTGTAATATAGGGACTGACCAGGCGTTCAGAGGTCTCTATCATTTGTCTATGTTTTCGAAACTATGCTTTGTGCTTCATATAATTTCAGTTAATTCATATAATTTCAGTCATTCTTGATTTCTGATGGGGTTGAAGACTTATAGTCTCATAGCCAATCCTGGCTATTTACTTTGAGAGAAAAGATTTGAGAGGATGGTCGTCAGCTGACATTCATTCTAAAGCCAAGAAAAAAAGCCAGGTTCAGAACTAAGTCTTTTAGTTAGGAGAGATGACAGAGGTTCTGGTTAGTCAACAAAGTGATGGACTGGGTATTAGGTCTGTCTTGTACCTTACTTATACAAATTGGTATAGTTATGCTCTAATTGTATTTTAAGAGAAAAGTTTTAGTTTAATAGGAAAGGTGATATGTAGGAGGAGCTAAGGTGGGAGGAGTACTGAGAGAAAGAGGAGGAGTAAGGAGAGGAGGAGGAGAAGAAGAGGAGGAGCTAGGTGACAAGATAGAGAAAAAGGGGTGGGGAACATGGAGGCAGATGTTCCCATGTCTCCACCAGTCAAAGGTAGTTGGTATATCTGGGTTGGGTATTGGGTAACACTTCTGATTGTATGGGCATCTTGTTATTACCAAACTTATAAAGCCTTTGATTAATATTAAAAAAAAATAGTATAAAAGCAAAAAGGAGAAGGGGGGATGGGATAGGGGTTTTCTAGGGAGGGGAAATGGGGAAAGGGATGGCATCTGAAATGTAAGTATCCAATAGAGATAAAAAAAGAAAAAAAAAAGAAAAGAAAAAAGAAAAAAAATGTTAAAGCACACACACACACACACACACACACACACACACACACACACACACACAAAATGCCCTAATAACTGGGAAGCAGAAATAAATGAGAAGAAAAAAGATCATGTACTGCAAATAGGTCTACAAGCCTACAAAGTAACCGTTCATTCCAAATTATAAGAAGAGACCCTATGAAGTATAATTTATGAAATTAATGTTAATAATCTGTTATTCGAAGTACACATTTTAGTATGGAATGCATCAATTAACTTCTGGTTGACTTCTCATTTCTCCAGATTAAAGAATAATGAAATTGTTTTTGTTTTCTCTGAGTGTACTGAGGCTCAAGCGATTTATATAATAGCAAGGAATAGTGACCCATCCAGCCACTGAATCCCCTGAGGATGTGAATACTTTCTACTGCCTATGCCATTTTTGGTCCTTGGTCACTGATCCATGAAGTGAAGTTCTGAGATGACTTCTATTCTTTGCTACCTATGGCTTCAGATCTAATTAGTTTTTTTTTCTATGTTATTTTCTGGCATGGGATGATCACTGAAATACATCTCATCCCATTTGCTCTGAAGGCCCATCTTTGGCTTTAAGAAAATATGGTTCGTTTGCACAATGGAATACCACTCACCTATTAAAAACAAGGATGGATGGATGGAACTAGAAAATATAGTTCTGAGTGAAGTAATCCAGACCCCAAAGAACGTGCATGGCATGCATTTACATATATGTTGGTATTAGCCATAAAGTACAGAATAACCATGCTACAATCCACACATCTCCTGCTCCCAACAACAGGTTGGTCCAAAGGAGGATACTTAAATCTTACTCTGAAGGGGAAATAAAATAGACACAGGAGGTGGAGGGGTAGGAGGGAGCTAAAAGGTAGAGGGGAGGGAGTGGGAAGTGGGACAGGAGGATCAAGAGTAGGGAGAGCAGGGAAGAGAGAATGGAAATTAGGTAGTATCTCTTGAATATTCCAGAGACCTGGGACAGGAGGAGGCCTTAGTGTCTATGAGGCTGACTCTAGCTGAGACTCCTAGCAGTGGAGGACATGAGCCTGAAGAGGCCATGTCCTGTAGCCAGTCAGGACTCACAGTGGAGGGAAAAGGACAGCAATGCACCCACAAAGCCTTTGACCCAAAATTTGTCCTGCCTGAAAGAAATGCAGGGAAAAAGATGTAGCAGAGACTGAGGGAATGGCCAAGCAATGACTGGCCAAATTTAAGACCCATCCCATGGCCAAACACCAGTCCTTGACACTATTAATGATACTCAGTTGTGCTTCCAGACAGGAGCCTAGCATAATTCTACTCTGAGAGGCTCCATCCAGCAGCTGATGGAAACAGATGCAAACCCACTGCCAAACATTAAGGAAGTCTTGTGGGAAAATTGGGAGAAGGACTGAGGAACCTGGAGGAGATTGTGACTTCAAAATAAGACCAAGAAAGTCAACAAACCTGGGTCTTTGTGGACTCCCAGAGACTGAACCACCAACCAAAGAGCAAGCATGGGCTGGACCTAGGTCACCCGCAATATTTAGCAAACGTGCAGTTTGATCTTCATGTGGGTTCCCTGACAACTGGAGTGGGGGACTGTCCCTGACTCTGTTGCCTGTGTGTAGATCCCATTCCCCTAACTGGACTGCCTTGTCTGGTCTCAGTGGGAGAGGATTCACCTAGCCCTGCAGAGACTTGATGTGCCAGGGTGGGGTGATATCCAGGGGTCCATCTTCCTCCTCAGATAAGTGGAGAGATGATGGGGGGACCGGCTGTCTGAGGGGGACCCTAGAGGACTGGGGTTTAATCATAATGTAAAGTAAATAAATAAGTTAATTAATGGCAAAAAAAGAGACTGGAGAGGAGGGGCAAATATCCAAATTTGTTGTCTGTCTCCAAACATCATTACTGCCACCCCCCCACTGAAATCTGGGAAGAGGCAGCATCTTCTCTCCACATTACCCACACTTGATATCTCTTCTGATGTCCTTCAGGCAGGTACGTTATTTTTCTAGTCTCCAGGGAAAATCCCTGCCCTTTTGCTTCTTGAATGTTTCCCCACTCAGATTCATGTTTGCCCCTTTAAGCTAGAAAACACACAAACCAGAGAAAGTCTTGGTTTTCCACCCCACCCCGTGATACCCACATCCTCAGGAAATAACTCAGAATGGACTAATTGCCCAAAGTGCCTGAACAGATGGGAAAGAGGAACTGGGAAACTCAGGGAAAAGGGTCCACGTGCATCTGAACAACCCGAGGCAATGCTAATACGCTGCAGTAGCCTACAGCTTGCAAAGTGTGAACGTGAACGAACAAGTCCTGCTAATTTCAGTCAGGACTCTCCTCCAGGAGTGTTCCTGGCACAGTTTTATTCAGGCACCTTCTTCATTCTCGATAAGGAAAAAAAAGAAAAAAGAAAAAAGGAAAAAAAAGAAAAAAAAAAAAGAAAGAAAAACCAAAAAAACCTCTGTATACATTCTTCAAACTCAGCTGATGAAAATTCAGATACCTTGGGAGAAATGTCAGTGTAATCTTAATGCTGAAGTCGCAGCGTCTGAAGCATCTGAAGATGCTCAAGTGGGCCTTGCAGCTCATTTTACAAAAGAAATAGCCTCAATTTAGATTTTTCTTCCCTTGGTAGAGTACAGAAGATTCAATATTGATTCTTGCCCCGGGTTTCTTGGTCACTCACCAAGGACATAAAAATCATTTTCGGGAGGAGTAGTGTAACATAGGCTATCTATCTTTACTTAAAATCTTATTTGATAGAAAATGTAACAGGCTTAGAAGATTTCCACTTTTAGTTAGTGCTTTCATGGGATAAAACTCTGATCCGTGCTGTGTGAAATGAACAACATAGCAGGGTAAGTTCTGTTTGGAAGCATATTTTCTAATCCAACCAGTATTATATAGGTTTTCAGTTGATTTATCCCCCGGGAAGCTTCACTACCAGACACCGTCGTCGCCACACTGGGTTTAAGATTAGCATCCTGTAGAGTTGCTGAAGAATACATTATATCATCAACATTTTCAGTGACTGGACAGAATAACTCTGGTTACATTCAGAATGTGAGTCTTCAGGGTTTCTTTTCTAAGTGTCCACAAACATTTGACACTGTTCCTTGGATAAAAACTCTTAAAGGTACACGGAGGACTTCGTAATTAAGAAAGACATAGCCCTTTGAGAAGACCTGCTAAAAAGGTTTTCAGTCTGGGCGAGCTGTAAAAGCACACGTGTGAAGCACTTAAACAGGACTTCTTGTTGGCCCCAGTGGCAGCTGAGACAATGTTTAAAGAAAAAAAAAAAAAAACATTTTCAGAGTATACTGGAGCAATTGATGTCTCCCAGCCATCTGGAACTCTGTGGGTAGTCACTGCATCGATGCCATGTGACGAAGTGTCAGAGGCAGGAAACTGTGGTTTACTTCATTGTTTTCTGGTAAGAAAGTCTCAGAAGTCAGTAACTGCTTGAAAGAGTCCTTAAGTTGGAGAACCCACGCAGACTATAATGAGAAGATCCAGGTAATTTGGGTTACCACACAGTAATCTACACAGTAAATGTACTCGAACATGTGTGTGTGTGTATGTCTGTGTGTGTCTGTACACACACACACACACACACACACACACACACACACACACACACACACACAATCTTGGAACCATCCCAGGAATATCTGTAGGCCTAGTTTTGTTTTTAGAGTTGATGAATCACAAAGTAGAACTAAGACTTTGAGTAATAAGAGTATTTCAAGCAGATCGAGATTTCGAAAGGTTAGGGTTTTTTGTCTTTCCGTTTACTTGCTGAATCAGACACATGACATAGTCAATGAGGGAGATCACATGACCACAAGCCTCTGCCTGTGTCTGATTTTAGTTCTACAGTTAATCACTCACTAAAGATTCCACAGCTAGAGTTTGAGGTGTCTAGGCTTTCAAAAACTCTAGGAAATTCCAGGGAAACAGAATTCTAATCTGCTTGCTCCCGAGTGCCTCTCACAGGAGTCAGTTTGAATGACTGTGTGGTAACCCAAATTATTGCTACATTTGGGCTAGAACTGTGACTGCAGGCCATCCCACAGACTAGTATTTAAAGTCAGAAGGACATAGTTCAGAGTGCGGACGCAAGCATAAGTTTGGACCTTGACACTGTTTGAATATGGGTCAATTACTAAGTCTACTTAGATATCAGTTTCTTAGGCCAACATAACTCTTTCTTTAAATTATTATTTTAAAAGTTAATTGAGGAGCTAAATATAAAATTACTTGATGTAGATTTAGGATTCTATCAAGGTCATACTTCAGTATCAATGTGGCATTAGTTCTAGGATTCCCACACATAATAAAACCTTTGGATTCTAAAGAATCCTACCTGAAACGGAGTGGTATATTCATTTAAGTTATGTAGTCCTCATACACTTTAAGTTATATGCAAACTACTTATGATACCTTATTCAGTCTAAATGCTATCAAATTGGTTATACTGTATTGTTTAGTGCTTAAAAACAAAAATTTCTCTACATATTCAGTGGAAGTGTAATTAAGAAATGTCTTTGGGTCTTTTACAGAGGACCTAGGCTCAGCACCCACAGGGCAGCTCACAACTATTTATAATTCCACTTCCGGAAGATCCCATACCCTCTTCTGACCTACATGGGCAACAGCCATGCCTGTTGTTCACCAACATAAATGCAGGCAAAATGCCCATACATGTGAAATGAAATAACGATATATAATACAATATAATTAAAACATAAACAATTTCTAATCTCTGGTTGACTATGTAGATACAATCCTGGATATATTTATAAGTCCATCTTTTTACTACTTGAAAACCAACATAGAGACAAATTAGGGTTTATAGTAATTTTTTTCAGGTATGTGTGTGTTTGTGTATGTGTCTGTGTGTGTATGTGTGCTTGTATGTTTGTGTGTATGCTTACATGTGTTTATGTGTTTGTATTTGTGCATGTGTGTTTGTGTGTACTTATGTGTGTGTTTATATTTGTGTACTTTTGAATGTGTGTGTGTGTGTTTTCTTTCTTCAGTCTTGGAGATGCTCTGTAGAAACACATAAGCTGTATTTGGTTGATACCAGCAGCATCCTATACTAGTCAGTTTTTAACTGAACATTTGTCCCACATAACTCTAATCTACCTGATATTTCTAGCAATGTCTTCTAGGTTTTGGCACTTTTTTTTTTTCACATAGGAGAGACACTTGATAATGTTAGTATTTGGCTTTGATAATCTGGTCCAGATGATTCCCTACCATAAACTTTGAATTTTAGACACGATTTCGTCACGATACCGGTCACCCATTTAATCCTGTGTTCATGGCCATCTATCTGTACGGGCAGATCAACTTTACCAAACGTTTTTCTTTTAAAAGTTAGTTTTTTACTTTTAAGTTATGTTATTGTAAGTAAATCATTTCTTCCCTCTCCTTCCTCCAAACCCACTCATCCTCTCTTCCTTACTTTCTTTCAAGTTCATGGCCTTTTTGTTTTTGTTTTTTTTTTTAAACTTTTTATTGATTGTTAGTGAGTTTCTCATCATGCACCGTAGTCCCACTCATCTCCCCAGCCCCTCATATAATAGCTCTGTTGCCTTTGCAACCTCCCTCACAAAATAAAACACACACACACACACACACACACACAAGCACACACACGCACACGCACACGCACACGCACACACATGCGCACACACACACACATGCACACACGCACGCACACGCACACACGCGCGCGCACACACACACACACAGGCACACACACGCGCGCGCACACACACACACACACACACACATACACGCACGCGCACACACACACACATGCACACACGCACACGCACAGGCACGCGCGCGCGCGTACACGCACACGCGCACACAGAGCGTAGAAAACATCTCATTGTGGAAACTGTAGTGTGTCCCACAGTAGATCCTTCTGTCCATACGTCTACACTTGCTAAAGCGCATTGCAATGAGTTGTCTGTCTGGCTCAAGATCGCTGGCTTCTATGACACTATCAAAATTGTAGCCTTACAGGGATTCCTTCTGGTTATCTTGCTGTTGCCCTGCGTCCTGAAGATCCTGCAGCTTTGGAACAGCAGGGCTGGCCCAAACCATTTGCAGATGATATAGATTTTGGACTGGTCCAACTCAGAACCTTCAATCTGGACCCGGGTGATAGCTAAGCTGGTCAGCGCTGGCTCTCCCTATCAGCACCACGAGGGCTAGCTCTCCTGCTGGGCCATCCAATGCTGCCATCAGCAGGAGGCAGGGTCAGCTTTCCTGTTCTCTTGCCTTCAGGCCAGCTCACCTGCACCCCCTCCTCCAGAGCCAGCTTTATTGTGCTGCCCAGTCAAGGTGCAGAGGCCCGCTTTCCCAAGTGCTGCAGCCTGTGAGGAGCCAGGCCATTCTCCTCTCTCCCATCTTTAGGTCTGGAACATCTGTGCCTTCACCACCAGGGCCAGCTCCACTGGTGCCCAGGTGAGGTGCAGGGCAGGTTCTCTGGAGTGGTACAGCCAGTGACAGGGGCAGGGCCAGCTATTAGGTTCTCATGCCTTAGACCAGCTCTCCTCACTACCCCAGGTGGCAAGAGGGGAGGGCATCACCCCCATGCTCACCCCATCTCAGGGGAGACAAGTGGAGTGGGCAGTTGTTCTGTGCCCTCACTCTTGGGAGGCTCATCTGTGTCCCCTCTAACAGGGCCAGCTCTGCTGTGCTGCATGGCTTCTTATTAATTAAATTGCTATAGTGTTTTTCGAACCGCAATGCACAAGAGGACAGCTGTTTTGCTTTATATATGTTGGCAATAGAAATTCAAACTTGCCTGTGTGCAGGATTTCCACTGCAGTGATCATGTTAATTTAGTTTTTTTAAAAGTAATTCCCATATCAAAAGAGCAATGTTGGCTTTTTTTTTTTTTTTTTTTTTTTTTTTTTTTTTAATTTTAAGCAACTTCATAAAAAAAGATCCCCCTTATCTCTTTGTAGAGAAGGTAACAACACATATATTTAATATTACACACAGGAGTATGAACAGAAAGAGAATGCCATGCATCCTGATTTTATTCACACACTATTCCTCTTCTACAAGTACATCACACATAGTCAAATTTAATCTGGAACTTACGTTAAAGCCAGTCCTTGACACACTATCTTGTCCTCTCCAGGGACCTTCTGGGTCTACTGCTCTCACTGTTGTATCCAAGGTCTTCACATGGACTTTGACTCCAAGCCGTGGGTCTATGATTCTGGGATTTAAAATCATTCATTCTTGGGACTAGATGGACTAACATGATTTCAGCAGAATAGTGCCTACAAAGAGATTTTGTGTTAATGAAATTCTACTAAATTGTGTAAATTTATGTTATGCAATACAAAGTTGTGACATGGTTACATATTGTGGAGTAGTTCAGTGGAGAGAATTGGCATGTGCGTAAGTTCACATACTTTTTGTGAAAGCTTATGTACATATTCTTTTCGTAATGTGAGCACTTAAAATTGACCTTCTTTGTTACAGTGAAGTGGCCAATGCACTGGTTTTTATTAACTATCACAATACTGGCCATATCCTATAACAGATACCTTTTTATTTGTTTCTTTTTTGTTTGCTTGTGGTTTTTTTGTTTTGCCTTTTTTTTTTTTTTTTTGGGTGGGACA
Source organism: Arvicanthis niloticus (assembly GCF_011762505.2). Taxonomy (NCBI): domain Eukaryota; kingdom Metazoa; phylum Chordata; class Mammalia; order Rodentia; family Muridae; genus Arvicanthis; species Arvicanthis niloticus. Next base: position 66,470,100 of record NC_047669.1, on the reverse strand, counting down.
CAGAATCTCACTGTATAGCCCTAACTAGCTAGCCTGGGCTTCATTATATAGACTAGTGTGGCTTCAAACTCACAAGGATTCTCTTGTCTGCATTCCGAGTACTGAGATTAAACACAACATTTGGCCATAAGAGATCTCTTAAGTTTTTCCTCTGGAGTGACTAACTGTGACATCATTTGATGAACATCTTCTGGGTTTCTACAGAACCTTCAATTCCTGGTAACTCCTTCTCTCAACTTCCATTATTTTAACTATTTTGATTCCACTTATAGGAGAGAGCATGCAGTATTTGTCTGTGCTTGCCCATACTGATTTTTTCTATGCTATGAGCAACGTCTATTTTAAGTTATAAGCAGGGAAAAGATGATTTTTGGACTAATGGGATGAGTGACTTAGTGTCAAAGCTTCGTGCCACCAAGTCTGAGCACCTCAGTTGAATCTTCAGAAATCACCTGGTATGAGAAAACTGATTTTCTTGTTGTCCTCCGACTTACTGTCAACACCCATGTACTCCCACTCACTTCATTCCCACCATTCTCCAGGTATTTTCATTTTTTTGTGATGCCTTCTCCCTGATACACTGTCGGTGACAGCCATTGTCAGTTGTCAACTTGACCATATCTGGAATGGACTACAATCCAGAAATGGAGGGCACACCTGTGATTCAGATCTTGAGGCAGGAAGACAATTTGATCTAGATCTTGATGCTGGAAGGCACAGGCTTTTGATTCAGATGTTGAAGTGAGACAACACACACTTTTGATAAGGATAGGTATAGGCCTTTATTTAGATCTTGAGGCACACCTTTAATCTGGGAAATACCTTCTGCTGGAGACCCAAATAAGGACAATGGAAGAAGGAAGGGCTTGTTTGTTCCTTGTTTAATTATATTCACTTTGACAACACATCCTTTGGAGCCTTCTTCTTCAGAGTTCCAGTTTGTACAGAAGATAAGCTGAAACATCCAGCCTTTGTGGGACTGAGCAGCTACTAGATTCTCAGAGTTTCTACTCGCAGCTAGCCACTGTTGGGTTAGTTGGACTGCAGGTTGTAAATAGTGACAATACATTCCCTTTAATGTCCATTCCATAAGTTCTGTGTCTCTAGAGAACCCTGACTAATACATTACCCATCACTCAAAATCAGATTACAAGATTCTATGTTCTTTTCTGGATAACCATCTATTATGGATAAATTCTTTAAATGCCATGAAAGCACATCTCTACCCATTCCGTGTCTTAGCTGGTTATTATATTCTGTAAGGATTTTTTTTCATGTCAATTCTTAGAACTCTTGTACCCTTATTTCAAGGTATGTCTTTGGACTTATCCATTAGACTTCCTTTTGAAGTGATATTCTATGTTCTCCACTTGGTAGGTGTTAGTTGAGTTTCAATTTTATTGTTAAAATGTAGTAAGATAATTTTTTGTGAAATAATTATAGTCAGTTTATGTTAAACATGAATCAAAAGTTAAATCAAAATACTTTTTTACATAGAAGATTTAAATTATACTATAATTCAATTTGTTAAATTGGCAAATGAAGGTCATGGTTTTACAAAGATAGTTTATGCATGAGCTGGGAATATAACTCAGACTAGAGCCCTTGCCTACCGTTAGCACAAGAACCTGGATCTGGCCTGACAATGCAGATAGCAGGAAAAGAAGAAAAAAATCCAGCAACCCCCTTTCTAAGTTAGACTATAGGAAGAGTACATAGTAAAACAGAGACCGAGTGCTAGTAAGTTGTACAGTTTTAGAGTTAGATCATGCATGTGAGACATTATTTGTTCCAAGTTTCTAAAGGCCTGGAAACAATCCATGTAATCTCTCTTGTGTTGTTAAGGTAGAAAGATATTGGTTGCATTCCTATCTTGTATCTTCACATAAAATGCTTGATGTAATGAGAGTGTAACTCAGTAACTGTTAAATTGTATCTTCACATAAAATGTTTGATTTGATGAGAGAAAGTGTAACTCTCAGTAACTGTTACATTGCATTGGCTAGAAATTTATCTTTTCCCCCACTTTGGGGTAGCATTGGGCTTTATTTTCAACACTTATGATTTTCCCTTTTGATTTTACACAAGGGATACTTTTGAATTTTATTTCTATAATTGAGAGTCTAGACCTAGAAAAACTCTCCTGGGATGGTCAAATTCCTTTTGACTAAGTTTGTGACTACCTAGAGTAGTCTGAGAGTCTCAGATGACAACAGGAGTTGGATGGTTCACACCCTGTGTTCTGGAATCATTGAGACAGCCTCTCAGTGGATCAGAAGAGGTTCCAGCAGTTATCTTATTACACACTGTAGCATCTTTTTTTTTTGATGGGGATGACAGTTGATTAGAGTGTTTGAAATCATGGGGAACATCAGATGACTCACTTCGGGAGAGGTAGTAACAGGTAAGTCAGATGCCACTGGCTACAGCTTTCCTATGATACTCTTGGAAGCTGTGTCGATGTCTTTTTCAAAAGTGATCTGATAGGGTAAGACATTTTCATTTTTAGAAGTTTTGAAGTCCCCCACCCCCCAATATTGTCTAAGCATTATACTAGAATCCTTTATTTTTCTTGTGTTTATTCTCACTTTGAAAACCTGCCGTACTTCCCCCTTGCAGATGGAGGCCTAGGGTTCTGTGCACCTATGTGGCCTATTTAATTCTTTCCTCTCAGTTTAGCCATGTGTGTGTCTTGGTGTCCTGACACTAACTCCTTCCAGGTTGATTTGTTTATATTTTAACTACTATTTTGAAAATTATAAGGGTTTGAGGAGACTTTTTCTGCCACAATAAAGATGATAGTGTCTCATTTGCAGAAACTTAGAAGAGAAAAAAGCCACAAAATTATTTATAGTTTCAATGAACCAAAAGGAATCATCAGTTACATTTGTTTGATTTGGGGGAGGGAAGGGACATGATAACATTATAATTCAAGTTGCTCTACTATATTTCTTCTGCTTTGATCTTTCAGGCGCCGAGACTACAGGCTGGGCCACGACACTAAGCTTCTATTTACTTTCAATGAAACCTTCTCCTGTAATACGTGTATCCTGCCTCTTTCTTGTTGGATTTTGACATATATTTTTAACTTCAAAAAGCCACACATGGTCGCTGAGGACCACTTGGCAAATGAAGGAAAGTACATAGGAGTAAAAATATTCCTCACCAATAATGCACATGATCTCCAAGAAGAAGAAGAAGTTACATCCCAAAACCCCATGACAAGTTGGAAATGCATTGAATATATCTCACTTACCAAGTGTTATAGCTTAGCCATACAGTGCACTGTAGGGAAATGATCTCTCTTGTGATCACGTGGAGGACTGACAGCTGCAGCTGGCTCTTGCCTCCCAGCACATGGAGACAGTGCTTACTCTATACCAACGCCAAGGACAAAGCAAAACTTCAAAATTCACAATGATGCTCCCACTACTTACATCTTGGCCACCGTGATGGAGGCTAAATGCCTCGCAGTAACTGTTGTAAGGCAAAGGTTCTCTGCGTGCTGATGTATTTCCTTAAAATAAACACTTAACAGTGCTGAAAATATAAAATTACTCAGTTTCACTCATTAAAGTACCGAAGACAGGGCAAGACAATGAGATATCATCCCGAAGTGGTAAGGAGGGGTAGGGAACCTGATCAGACATTGACAACGGCAGAGGGCTTTCCCCTCAAGGCTTGCTATGTGTCTTTCTTGTGATTCTTGACTTTTCATGTCTGTGAAGAAATGCCTCAAGAAACAACTGAAGGAAGGAAATTTTTTTTCTTTTTTTTCCCATTTTTTATTAGATATTTTATTTACACTTCAGATGCCAATCCCCTTTCCCCATTCCCCCCCTTAGAAAACCCCTATCCCATGCCCCCTTTTCCTTTTTGCATTTGTACATTTTATAAGTTTGGTATTGTTCAATCAGAGGTGTAACCCACTACCCAACCTAGATATATCAACTATCTTTGACTGGTGGAGATACATGAACATCTGCCTCCCTGTCTCCCCCCTCTTTCTCTCTTTCATCACCTAGCTTCTCCTCTCCTTTTTCTCCTCCTCTCCTTACTCCTTCTCTTCCTCTCAGTACTCCTCCCACCTTAGCTCCTCCTACATATCACCGTTCCTGTTAAAATGAAACTTTTCTCTCAAAATACAATTAGAGCATAATTATGCCGATTTGTACCAGTGAGGTACAAGATAGTCCTAATACCCAGTGAAGGAAGGAAAAGTTAATTCGGATGCACAGATTCAGGTCTATGGCCAGCTGACTCTGCTGCATTCAGGTCTATGGCAAGGCCGTACCATTACAGCAGAAGGCAATGGGATGAAGTCGCTCACTTCATGACAGCCAGGAAGCAGAGAGACAGATGGAGGCGAAGGAATAGTAGAAACATTCTTCTTCAAGCATGCTTCCAGTGTTCTATTTCCTACACATAGGCCTTATGTCCAAACGACCCATTCAGTTATGTGGTCATCAGTGGGCTGGTCCATTGATGAAATTAGCATCTTCATGATTCAGTTTATCTGGAAATCGTGCTTTTATTGACCCTATGTTGGGGACACTTCATATTTAAACAATAACATCAATAAAAATGGATTTTACAAAAAAGCCATCAGTTGGGGCTAAGAGAGCTCCTGAGAACCTAACTAAAGTTGGGTAAAGCAAACGTTAACCCATGTGCTAAGTGCTCATGTGCATGTACTTTGCCTTTCTGGCTCTAGGTTACACTCTCAGGGTGATTGTCTCTATCTCCATCCATTTACCTGAACAGCTGAGTATTAAAGTGTTCTTCTTAGTCAAAATCTTCTAGCAAATCTTACTTACGAAAGCCGAATGGAACAAAACATCTTCAAGAGCAATCTAAGTCTTTATTTTTTATTCTATTGAAAATACATTCTTCTCTCATATAATACACCCTGAGCACAGTTTTCTCTCTATTCCTTCCTCCCAGCCCTCCCACCTCCCCTTTTGCTGTGATCCAAGTTTTTGAAAAACAATGTCTCCAACATTATTTTATGATGAAATAGGCATATGGACCGTCTCTGAGAACTCTGTATCTGGGAGTGGCCTCTGCCTTCTCCTTCCTCAGAGGCATCTCCCACGCAAGCCACAGTTCTGTGAGCATCCCTCTCTGATGCTCTACACACTCTTAAGGACAGAGCTTGTCTCTTTTTTTTCCCTACAAGGAATCCCTACCAAAATAGGTTTCTTGAAAAATATCCAAAGACTTATACACTCCAGTGGCAACGTACGCTCTCTTAGTCCTTTCGAGTACATCTTACTAGCATTCCTTTTAGTTGTTTTACACCTCATGCCTTATCTGTAGCTTATAAGAATACTCCAAAGCACAGTTATTTTTTTATATAATGAATATATTGCTTAATTACTAAAGGCAAGGAACATAATCAATGCGTTATGAAGTTGCTGCTAAGAAATAAGACTGGGTAAATGAGCTGTGCTTTTATAATTTTTTGGGGCAAATGGATTTGAAATTTCAGGCCTCTCTCTGAAACAGAGCTTGAGTTCAGAATGTAGATAACCTTGTGTCTGAAAGACAACCAGGTCTACTAAAATCCCATCTCTTGGTTTTGCTTTGGCCAAAACAGACTTCTCTGTAAGTTTCCAAATAAGCTCGAAATTTCTCCGAACTTATTAATACAAAATTATGAGACGAATGACTTTACCAGCTTTTCTCTATGGAGAGTGTTCTAAGTGAGGATTACTTAAGTTTTTCATGACTAATAAGGCACTGTAAGTACTGAGGGAAGAAGTGATGTTTTTGTCCGTTGTCCTCTGTTCCCTTTATCCTGCATTCCCATGTTCTTCTTTCTTACCTCCTTTAGTGTTCCTTATTTATTTCTTTCCTCCTCTGTCTCTTCTTTCTTCCCCTTTTCTCCACTTTGCTTTCTGTCTGTCTTCTTTTTTTCCCTCCAGTCCTCTCTTTTTTCTCTTCTACGATCCCTCTTCTATTTCTTTCTTTTCCATTCTTTGTTATTCTTATATTTATTTAAAAATGGCATTTAGGGGATACTATTAGTGTGCACTCAGAATAGTTTTGTTGGCTTGAACATCCTAAGTTATTTCACTTACCACTTTGATCTTAGATTTAAAAAGAGGATGTTTGCTTTAACTAAATTAGTTTTAAAAGGAACATGCCCCATGTCCGATGATAGAATGTTGCTTTAAAAACTAAATCCCAGTTCCTAATTCACAAGAAATTTTGTGAGGCAACCAGGGACCTTGCATTTCTTTCCCCGGGGGCTGTTTGTGAGTTCGGCAAACCATTCACATTTGACAGGAGATGCTGGCAGATGGTTTTGTGGGCAAAGTTAAAGAAAAAGAGCAACACAGGAAAACATACAGAGATGCAAGAGATGAGGGTGTGTTTTGTTCAGAAGCAGTTGCAAGTGTAGAAAATAGACCTCTTTGTAGATCGTGGCTTCATTCTGAAAATAGCAAGGCTAAGTAGGGAAAAAAGAGTATATGACAATGGATGGAGAGTCATTAGTAAGGAAAGCCAGAGATAATGGGGGTTCTGACAACCGTCGTGGTAGGATCTTGCTTAGCACAGGATATTAGATACTCAGATATCTAATGTGGGGAGATATCCAACCACACGTTAACTGTGGTGCTCTGGCTCTTGGTAGAATAAATTGAGAGGACGGCTCCCACAACCTAGTAATGTGGACCTGACAATGGAAGTTGCTGGGACCGGGTAGAGGATTAGAGGACCAGCTAGAGACATGTCAAGGAGAATCGTTTTAAATTCTGGAAGCTTGGGATTCTTGCTTTCGGAAGACTGAACCATTATTTCTCCTAGCAGTGAGATTTTTTTTTTTCTTCTTTCCCTAGGCAGGCATTTTGACGAATTACACAGGCAACTCGATGTCCTCAATATTCTCATGGGCTTGATTCTGGTTTTGCCAGTGAGCAGCGATAAGGACTTTAATGATGTGACAGCAATTTGTTCTGTGATTAGTGTGCACGGTGAGGAAGAAATCAATCTAATGTTTGCAGTTATAGGGCCGCCGTGAGACACGGAGGAGTTTACCGAGAGCGGCAGAAGGGCTTGATCTCAGGCATATCAGTTCTTACACGAGGGACACGGCGGAGGTTCTCTATGTCGATTGCCTTGGGGAGACATCAAAAGTTTTCCAGGCAGCTTAAATTTTTAAGAAAATGAGAACACGGCACAGTGTCAACCCCAGACTTTGCATCACAGCGAACACAGTGTCTGTAGCTCACTTTGGTTGGGAGTCCTTTTTTTTTTTGTTTGTTTGTTTCCAAGTCCAGCTTAAGCTGAGACGACATGTCACCTGCCTGCTCAGGTTCCCACAGAAGGGAAAGCAGCTCTGATGAAAGCTATCATTAATCGGCTTATGAGTCTGTCAGGACTTCCGAGGCCTGAGAATTTCTGACAACTTGAGATATTTAAGTGATTCATGAGTAGTCCTCTGGTCGCCAGTAGCATGCATTGCTGTAGCTCACTCGTGTATTTCAGAGGGAGGGGCTCTTACTTCATACTGTTATTTAGTTTGGAAGCACAGGGAAAGGAATATATAGGAATTTGAGAGCTTTTGCATTAGAGGGTTAACTATGGGTAAAGAAATACAGAACAATACCAAGCTAGTTTTGAAAGGAGATCTCGAAGGTCCTTGAATTCAGCACTAGAGAGTTCTTGATTTTATTTCTTGTCCATGAGACACTTAAAAGAGTAATTAGTAAGGGGATCGTGATTGTTCCCTAAAAGAGAATGTTTAATTGCTCAGAAGTGAGCAGAAGGCAATTGCTAGTGATCCCTAGAAAAGGGTGTTCAATCAAGGCTATGTTGGTTATCAGGACTTAGCAGACTAACGGGCAGGTCTCGAAACTGATTAGCAGGCCTGCAAATGTCAGGTTGTGAGACATCAGCTTCTAGAAGGAAATCATCCCTCTATAGACTTGGAGGCTCCATCTGACCTGAACATCAATCTGAACTAAGGGTATCAGGAAAGGTCCTGTATACATGACAGCAGAGCCAGGGAGGCTAAGACTTGAATCAGACACATGGGAAGAGAAGTCCTCAGAGACCTACAGCCAGGCTCTCAGAGACCGAAATCTATAAGCTAAGGACATCCATGGGGCCTGAAATATGACTTATGGCTTGGTTACAGTCCTAGTTTCAGTTCATGTCTCCATGATCTTGGCTTTGACTCTGTTTCCCAGCGTCTGCAGCTTACCTGAGCTTGCTGTAAGTATTCATGTGTGGTCAATCGGCAACAGCCTTCCTCTGAGTGATGGGCTCCCTGGCTACCTCCTAGCCAGATGCAGTGGGAAAGAATAGCTTTAGGAAGGTTGTCTAGACAGAATTTGGGAACATATTGGATGCCGCCATTATAGAGTAGAAAAGGAGCATGGTGGAGTGAGAACATAGTCTTTAAACTCTCTTGAATTCTTTATGTATTTTTGGATATTAGCCCTCTGTTGGATGGAGGGTTAGTAAAGAAATTTTCCCAATCTGTATGTTGCTGCTTTGTCATATTGACCTTGTCTTTTGTCTTACAGAAGCTTTTCAGTTTCATGAGGTGACATTTATTAATTGTTGATCTTAGGGCCTGAGCCATTGGTGTTCTGTTCAGGAAATTGTCTCCAGTACCAATTTGTTCAAGGGTATTTCCCACTTTCTCTTTTATCAGGTTTAGTATATCCAGTTTTATGTTGAGTTCCTTCATCCACTTGGACTCTATCTATTTGCATCCTGCTACATGCAGACATCCAGCACCATGTGTTAAAGATGCTTTCTTTTTTCTATTGCTTCTATTTTTCTTTTGGCTTCTTTATCAAAAATCAAGTGTCCATAGGTGTATGGGTTTATTTCTGTGTCTTTGATTCTATTTCATTTACCAACCTGTCTGTCTCTCTGTAGTTTTTATCACTATTGCTCTATAGTACAGCTTTAGGTCAGGGCTGGCAGTTCCTCCAGATGTTCTTTTATTGTTCAGGATTGTTTTGGCTATCCTGGGTTTTTTTGTTTTGTCTTGTTTTGTTTTTTTGTTATTTCATATGAAATTGAGAACTGCTCTTTCAAGGTCTGTAAAAAATTGTGTTGAAATTTTGTTGGGGATTGCATTAAATCTGTAGATTGCTTTTGGTAAGATGGCTATTTTCACTTTGTTAATCCTACTAGTCCAGAAGCATGGGAGATCTTTCCATCTTCTGAGATTGTCTTAAATTTATTTCTATTTTGATGTTGGAGGTGTGTGTGTGTGTTTTTTTCTTCTTTTAGTTTTGCTGTGAGATTATTAATTTATTGTGATTTCTTGGGTGCAGTTACCCTCTTAATGTCAGAGATTTTTTTCTAGTTATCTTCTGTAATGCTGGATTAGTAGAAAGATATTGATTAATTTTTTTTCATGGAGTATCTTGGATTCTCCGTCTATGGTTATTGAAAGTTTTTCTGGGTATAGTAGTCTGGGCTGACATCTGTAGTTTCTTAAGATCTTCAAGACATCTGTCCAGGTTATTTTGGCTTTTAGAATCTCTGTTGAGAAATCAGGTGTAATTATGATAGATTTGCCTTTATATGTTAGTTGGCCTTTTTTTCTTGTAACTTTTAATATTCTTTTTTTATTTTGTGATTTAGTATTTTGACTATTATGTGGTAGGAAGACTTTCTTTTATGGCCCAATCTATTTCATATTCTGTAAGCTTCCTGTATATTTATAGCTATCTCTTTCTTTAGCTTAGGGATGCTTTCTTGTATGATTTTGTTGAAGATGCTTTTTGGCCCTTTGAATTGGGAATCTTCACCCTCTTCTATTTCTATTATTCTTAGATTTTGTCTTTTCACAGTATCCCAAATTTCTTGGATGTTTTGAGTTAGGAACATTTTGTAGTTGGCATTTTCTTTGATTGATGTATCCATTCCTTCTCCACCTGAGATTCTTCCTTTCATCCCTGTATTCTGTTGGTCCTGACTTCTTTCCTAGATTTTCCATCTTTAGGTTTGCCTCCATTTGCGCTTTCTTTTTCTATTTCCATTTTTAGGTCTTGGACCATTTTATTCATTTTCTTTTCCTGTTTGATGGTATTGTCCTGAACTTCTTTAAGAGACTTATTTGTTTTCTCTTTAAGGGCTTCTACCTGTCTGGTTGTGTTTTCCTGTATTTCTTTAAGGGAGTTATTTATATCCTCTTTAAAGGTCTTTATCCTCTTGATGAGATGGGATTTCAGGTCACAGTTTTGCTCTTCGGGGTGTTAGGATATCCAGGGCTTACTGTAATAGGAGAGCTGTGTTCTGATGGAGTCATAATGTACTGACTTCTGTTGATTCTGTTCTTGTGTTTGCCCTTTGCCATCTAGTTATCTCTGGTTCTGGTTGGTCTGGGTGTCTGTCACTTGAGCAGGCAGACCAAAAGTGCCTGGAATATTTTTATAGAGAAAATACATAGGGTTTGAACAGGATGACAAGAAAGATATGATTCCTCATGAGTAGAAGAGTTACAAGGCCATATTTGGGGGCTATGGTTATTGAAAAAGAAATCGGAAGTAGGAACAGAGGTGTATATGAGATACTAAATAATGTAGGGACCAGTACACTTTGTTGGAGACCTGGTCAACCTAAAGCACTTGTAGGGTAACTACAGGTGCATATTAAATAGATGATTCAGGACACAGATTGAGGGAGATGATTTCACTTGGGAGACGAATCCTAGCCTCATGAACCTGATGCTCAGAAATTGATCAACAGCACTGAAAAGTAAACAGCAAAACAAAAACCCAAAACCAAACAAGCAAAAACAACACCCTATTTAGGGAAAGTGTTTAGGATATCACACCTACACTGTCATATGCGGTGGCCACATGGGCATAGTGAACATTTTAAAAATGCAACCAATCTTGTCTAAGATATGTGGTTTCAAGTACATACTCAATTTTAGAGACACAGAAAAATATATCTAAGTGTTACAATAGTGATTGCATGTTAAAAACCTTAATATTTAAGATTTGTAGACTACAGTATGCCATCGTAATTTCTTATTATCCATTTCTTATTTTCAAGAAGTACTGTATTTTAAATTATGTCTATGCTTGTGAGAACACATGTATAAATCTACATTTGTGAACCTGTATGTGTGAGTCTGCATGTAGGAGTCTGCACGTGCATGCAGATTCCATGGAGGCCAGAGGTGCCAGGTTTCCAGGTGCTGAAGTTAGAGATGGGTATTAGGTACCAACAAGGATGCTGGGAACTGACCTCGGGTTCCCTGGGAGAGTAGTATGTTCTGTTAACCATTGGGTCACCTCTTTAGCAATTTTTATTATTTAAAAAAATCTAGCTATTAGAAAATGAAAACTTATCCATGCTGCTCATACTAGCATCTGGTACTATGTTTCTATTGGGAAATTCTCCTCTACAGAATGCTAATGGATGGACAGCAAAGAGATTTCGGGGCTCAGAATCTAATCATAGACCATGCAAAATATAGAGATCTAGGGAGAGGAAGAGGCCAAAGAGAATGTGATGGCAAAGGCAGAGAAAGTGGTGCTAGTGTCCCAGGGGCACTGGGAATCTGGAGCTTCAGAAAGCCAGTTCAGTGAACATGATTTTTCTAATTAATGAGCATTATTCTATTGAAAAACACAAGAAGAATTATTCCTCCAGCAAGGCACAGTATCAAGATTATAAGATGAAAATAAAAGTTACACTGGGTTGAGAGAGAGGCTGATGTCCAAGTGTCCACTTAGTAAATCAAAAAGTAAGAAGAAAAAGAAAAAAAAAAAAAACCTCTCTTAAGTATCTACAAAGCTAAATTGAAAAAAAAAAACATTTTTTGCTTTGAAAAAGAACTTTCTACTTTATTTTCTTGCAGTGAAAAATGAGGTGTTTTGAACAGTGAGACTCTGGTAATTTAAGCCATGTGTCTCCTGTTTATAGAATCTAGGAAAATGGGTTGCAGTTAAAAAAAAAATCACTGTCACAAATGATTAAAGATGCATTGTGAGGGAAAAAAGGAAGACGCTCAAAACCGAAGGACACAAAAATTATAGGATTCCTAAGAAACAAAGGTTGTCTCTTTTGCACAATTGTCTTTTGCAAGGGAAAAAGAAAAGAGCATCATTCCCACCCCTGGGTACATGACAGTAGGGAAGAATGGTTTCTCAGAAGCATTTTCCTTGAGGCTCCTGACACCATGCCTTGTGACCATTTCAGGACTTTTAAGTGTTTACTGATCAAGTGTATTATATCCTACAATGTCCTTCTGGCAGAAATTTGGGTACTTAAAGTGATTTCTTTGGAGGTGGGATTAGGGCAAAGAACAAATTGGGGTCTACCAAGTCTCTTCAGGGTATCAGAGCTTTGGAGGGATTTGGATCCTGCTTGAATTTATAAAATCTTAGCTAGTTTCAGGGAGGAAAGAAAATGGGATGAAACAAATCAGTGGAAGTAAGCATGCATGCACAAGGTCCTAACACAAGGAAATAAGCAAATAGAGGAAGGCATTTGGAAATTGACCTAGAAGGAGAACTGAATGTGTGAGATGTTTGGTTAGAGACCACATGCACCCAAGTGTGAATTCCATGTTCGATGTGCTATAAAACAATAGCAACACGTGGCAAATTATTATTTGCTATTAGCTGTGAGTTACTAGCTGTAGGCACTTGTACTTGCAAGTTTTCACTCACTTATTATGCCAACCTCGTGTGGTTGGTATTGTGTCAGTGTGCCAATGGGCAATGTGAGATCAGATGACTTATTCAAGGTCAAATAGTATCATTTTATCTGGGAGTATTAGTGTATATACAATAGCATGTCACACCTTACCTAAAATAGGAATTGTTAGCCGGTGCACATTAATATGGTTTTGCTTTTTATTTCTTTACAGGTTATTTGTTCTGCCTCATTTCTGGACTGAAGCTGTAGAGGCGGATGTCATCTAAGACACAGTTAATTGTTTGGAGATGCAATAAAAAGCATGTGAAGGGCTATATGAAAGGTAACAGTTGGCACACTGCTTTGTGTTTGTCTAGAGGAAGCCACGTAACAGGCTTATTAGTGGGTAAGGTGTGTGGTGACAGTGCATGGATGATGTTGGGTATGAAAGACTCAGAGGATCTACAGAAAGACATTTTTTGTAACCTTTTTTTTTTAATCATGGTGTGTGTGTGTGTGTGTGTGTGTGTGTGTGTGTGTGTGTGTGTGTGTGGTCATGCTAATCTTCAGTTTTACAGGGAAGAAAATTGACCATCGACTTAAGTTTGTTTCACAGCAAGAGTTGATGGCCCATAAGTAACCCCTGGGCTGTCAGTATAGAGCGGGAGGATGGGGCAAGAGGGACACGTGTGTATGTTTCTGCCTTACAGAATGACCCTCCAGGGCAGAAGCTGGTGACAGCACATATCCGAACAGTGAAAAGTCCTATGGTAAAACTCCATTGTGTGGATCCTGAATCTGTACTTCCAAGATCTTTGCTAAGTAAAGCACAGGGCAGGAAAGCAATCTCAACAACACAGAAACTAGCTTAATGAGAACTGGAAGGAAGGGGCTCAGACAAGGAGGCAGGAGCCATGGATATAGTGAAGACTGAAGGTCATTTCAGTTAAATGCAGGAGGGCATTTGATAATTGAACAGGAAGAATTTAACCCTTGAATTCTTCTGTCTAGGCCTCGCATCTACCACACATTCCCGAAGAGTCCACTAGGAAGTAATGGGTGTTAATGTGTGTAAAAGAGGACTTGTTACAGACACTCCCATTGATTACAATATGATTGATGCCTGAAAAACATGTCTGTCCAAATTATGTGATTATTAGGTAAACCAATGCCAGAAGTTAGGTAGGACAAATGTGTTTTTAAGAAAGAGAATAATTTAGTTCTTCAGAAATGTCAGATTTCAGCTTGAATTTATTGAAGAGATTGCTCATGTTACACAAGTCAATCTAAAGCCTCTGAGTCTGGCAATTCTAACTGAGGACATCTCAGGGAGGCACATTGTTCTTGAACACTGTGAAAGCTGGTAATAATCACTTCTCAGAAGTTAGAATGAACTCACACCAAGTGTAGCTTAAATACTTAAGGAATAAGCAGTTATTTTTCCTCTCCAGTCATAAACTCCGAAACACTGTAACTGGGAATTCTTATGCAGCAGGAAACAAACAAAAAGAGATTTAATCCATCATCCCCGCACAGTAATTCTAAATCTTGTACTTTGCCTATAGTCTTTTCATATGCTGGCATGAAAGTTGTATCATGGCAGATTATTAAACATTAAAAATCCTTGAGTTTTATTTTAATACGCGTTTCCTCGTAAGCCATCTTTCAGGTTGCAGAAAGCACTTATGGTTTTTGTAGCTGCAGGACATGTTAGAGCCCAGAATAATCATCTAGCCTCTCTCTCTCTCTCCCCCTCCTTCGTTCATTTTCTCCCCTCCTCTCTCCCTCCTTCACTCCCTCCTTCTCTCTGTCCCTCCCTTCCTCCCTCTCTTCCTCCTTCTCTCTCTTTCTCTCCAGCATTTAGCTTCTTCATCAGTTGATCATTATTAATAACATAATGCATGTAACGTCACGGAATCTCTATAGGTTTGTATTCATATTGCATCATGTATAGTTGATGGGCTAAGTATTATAAAATTGTTGACTATGTAAATTGATTTAAACTGATTTTCCACCTTACAAGAACGTATTCGTACACAGTTGACTGCATCTTCATTGGTTTAGGAATTAAACTGTGAGTTCATATACATTGACTAGTGTGATGGTTCAATTAACGCGATATAGCGTCACCGGGGCAGAGAGATCCAACAAAGAACCTTCTAGATCGCGCTGGGCTGTGGGCATACCACTGAGTTGTTTGGGGTGGGACGGTCCACCCTGAATGTGGGAGGTGCCATTTCCCAGGCTGTGTGTTGGGCTGTGTGAGTGGAGAATGTGAACTGAGTGCAAGCACGCATGTGCATGCACCCATTTTCCCTCCCGACTGCGGGTGTGACCAGCCGCCTTAAGTTCCTACCAGCCTGTCTTCCCCACAATGCTGGTGGGCTGTAACCCAGAACTGTGAGCTAAAATCAACCCCTTCTCCCTTAATTGCTTTGGTCAGACTATTTTGGTCACAGCAATTGGAACAGACAGCGAGTACATCTAGTTAATACAAGATTATTCTATTCTGTGTGAATGTATAAGTCTGAATACTTGTGAAGCTGACTGTGGCCCTTCACGGGTATTTACTGAGCAGAATGGGTCATAATTTTATTCAGTCACATATTTGACCATTTGGTCACAGGCTGACAGTGTGCCGGGCACTGTTTTTATTTCTGGGTGCACCACAGAGAGGTGAGGTAAACAAACAAACAAACAAACAAAAATTTCTGTGTTCATGGTTTCTATTACTGCATGGTAGAAAACAAAATAAACAGAAAATGTATTAAGAACCATATAGCTTATTAGAATGCTATAACTTCTATGGGCAAACCAAGAAAGAGTAGAGGAATCAGACATTTGTTAGAAGTAACATTGCAAAATACGATGTAAAGTGAGAAAACCAATAAAGTAAAGGCTTGAACGACAAGGGTCAGAGTCTATGCATGTGTCAGAGATCACTCGCTCTATCCGGAGACATCAGGTGGCCAGAGGGCGTCCTGGAATGTTTAAGCCATTGTTGGAGAAGTGGGTAGGCAGGTTTAGCTAGAGTGCAGAGAGATTTGAGACTTTTACTCAGCGGGTGTTTATTCTGTCTGAAGAGAACAAGGAACGAAAACCTATTTGCACTCAACAGAAGAAAAGGATTTGAAGAAAGAAGTTGTCATCAGTCCGAAAGATTAGCTGATATAAAGGGAGAAGAAAGGGGGAAACTAAACAATCACAGGGCAGAGGACCAGATTCCATCAGTCCAGGCTCAGGCACGTGGTCAAACTCCATTAAAAAAAAAAAAAAAAAAAAAAAGCACAATAAAGGTTTAGTTGCCAGCCTAGGAAAAAGAGGCTCTTGATAACAAAGCTTGTACACTTTGAGGCATTCAATCTAGAATTAACTAATGCATCATTGCAAACAATCGGCAATATCTTTCAATCCTTTCCCACATACACACACACGGGCATGAAAATAGAAAGAGATGGGCTTCAAGGAGGTTTTTTTAGAGTAACTGTGTGGAACATTTATATTTAGAGAGCGCCGAGGGAGTAGTTTGTCTTTTGAGCACAAATATATATTAGATTATTTCTTTAGAAACAAAACAAGAAATAGCTCCTGAATGTTTTAAAATAGCTGTTGCCATAACACAGAGTGGCCACCAGATGGCAGTAGAACTCCATTTCTGCCTCAGGCTCATCCTTGCTTTATCTGTCTTCCTCCACCTAATTTTTCTCGATTTTTTTTTTTATCATTTTGTTGGTTTGAGAATATATATACATATGTGTGTGTGTGTATATACAAACATATGTATATGTCTGTAGTACTACAAATTTACAGAAAATAATACATGATTTCATCAGTAAACTATTTAGAATTGTTCCTCTTCAATAAACTATATATTTTTGAGATTGATAACTTTTTTGATGTATTCTGAATGCAACTAAGCGTTAGGAGGTAAAATTCTTCTGTAGTAATAAGCACATGTGAAAACATGTCTAATATAGACATATTATTGACATGTTGTATATTCTTACTTTACTGTTTTTTTGTATTTTATTTTTATTCTTTATATATTTTACATCCAGACTGCAGTTCCCCTACCACACTCTTCTCAGTCTCTCCAAACCTCCCCTCTCCCCAGATTCACTCCTCTTTCTGATTCCCTTTAAAAAAAAAAAAAGTAAAGCAAATTGATTTTTTTCTTCCAGGAAGTTAAAAACTCTAATGTTTATTTTGTACATCAAAATAAATGGAAATCTGTCCACTGGAGTTTAAAGAGCCCAAAACTAATGGATTCAAGTAGATCTTGTATGAATTCTGGCTTCACCTCCTCATGGCTGACCTTGGGTAAATTTCCTCAGGTTCTTCTGTGATGGTAAGTAATAATGACCCTGTTCCATACAGCTGCCTCAAACTCAGTGACATCACGATTATGCATACAAAATTTAAAACACATTGCTTCCTTCAAAAAATTTCACATTTTAATAGCTATATGTGTTTTAATGCAAACTAGAACGCTAAATCTACACGCAGTTAGCAGACCAGAGTCTCCTTTACAGATGTTCAAGAAGAGCAGTCGGAAGGGTTTCCATCTCTGAACCCCATGTTCCCCGTTCTGAAACATCTTCCCATGTGCTGTCAGAAAGCATGGTACTCTTTGCAGCTGGCGTGTTTGGGCTTTGTTCATCGTAACTGTATATTTGCCATGTAAATTCTCTACTGTGCTGCTCAGTGCATTGTAGGAAAAGCGGAATGAAGAACCGGGCCCATCAGCAGGCAATGCTGCCGTCTTCATCCTTAGATGTGATTTACTAAGGACTGACAAAGTCGGGCACAGGCTGCAACTCACCACAGCACCCCGCAGACAGCCTAGAGACTGACACTGCATCTCTGCGCTCTAACCTGGCGTCGTGTAAGAAATCTGATGAGGTTAGAGTGCACATTTTTCATTTCTACCCTATGAAGGAATGAGGCTGCTTACGAGAAGGAAGCATAAAACTGTGTACTCTGGGAAGAAGGCTACCGGCGAAGACGCTAGCAGGATGCTTAGCAACACAGTGTGTAGCTCTGAAAGGGTTTTAGATCTGTCTTATATATTTGGACTTAGGCAAGAAAGACATTAGAGCATGTTTTCAAAAGAATGTCTGAGGAAATAAAATGTGACACTAGGGAGCAATATAGGAAGTTTTTGTCGCTGCAAAGGGCTGCTCATTTAAGATAAGTGTAGAAAAATAAAAAAATCCCTTGGATAGATCTACATGTGCTTTAATTATAACTATGTTTTGTAACACATGTCTTTGAAGATGGAAAATCTTTAGAGATAGTTCTTCTCCACCATCCGGATGAACTTGGACTTCCTTGGTTTCCTACGTCCATTTGATGGGCACGAAGAGTGGGGTTTGCTTATAGAAGCACCTGCGTGCATGTAGGAGAGGTTTGGCGTTTTATCGGGCACCTTTTCCCCAAAGTAATTGTTTCCTACTTCTGTTTGTTTTGCCAGCAGTCCTTCAGGTGGATACAACCCTGGTAGCATCCTGCTCACGTACAACCGAATAGAGATCTTCATATTCCCAAGGCAAGAGAAACAACAGCTTAGCTCCTACAGCTGGGAAGACTGGAGTAAATCCCTGCTGGAGAATTGTACCTGTCTTCAGGATCTATGTATATTAGCTATTTGCTATGTTGCTGTAAAAAAACAAACAAACAAACAAACAAAAACAATGAAAACAACTTTAAAAAGGAAGAGCTCTCAGTTCTAAAGGAGTCCACCATGACAAAGAAATCATGGGAGCAGGAGTTTAGGCTCCTGGTTAAATTATCTCCAGCAAGCGAGCGAGGGGAAGGGATGCCCATGTGGAGTGGGCTTTCTCCTTTTGATGCAATCTAGGACCCATGCCCTGAGGATGGTGTCAGCCACTTTTAGGATAGGTTGTCCCACTTCAACTAATTTAATCAAGATTATACTTGATGGTTCAGACTCCTGTCTCCTAGGTGATTCTGGATTCTGTCAAATTGGCAATCAATATTAACCATCACATGGTACTCTCTTTGTCAGTTAAGATCTCTACTGTGTTGCTTCTGATTCTCAAGTTAAGGTGTCTCCTTCCTTTCTTGTACTCATGTGGTCAACAGTTCACCAGTTGGATACTCCAGTTGTGTTACTGGGCCATGTATGTCCTTATGACTTCTGACATTGACTTCTGGTCATTGGCTTGGACTTTGTCTGAGCTCCTCCCAGGAAAGAATATGAAAAACACCTTTTCTTCTTTAATTTTAAGTTTGTAGAGGAATTTTAATCCAGCAACATGGCTGCTCTGGTAAGGGATCACATCCAAAGACTTCTAGGTCTTTGTGATCAATCCATCTGGAATGCAGACATGCCAAACAGTTTTAATCCCTCTAGCTGGCATATAGCCAGGCCCTTAGTACACAGTTTGTAGAAGGAAGCAGCCATGTTTGAAAGTCAGGTCTAATTGAGGGACAGACAAAGTGATGAATTAGAGAAAGATTTGACAGAATGAGTCAGAGATAAGAATGAGTCAGAGATAGGACATCCCAACTCTCAGGAGAACAGAAATGAAAGAGAGGACACTAGGACACTTAAGGGAGCAGTGGGGAGAGAGAGAGAGAGAGAGAGAGAGAGAGAGAGAGAGAGAGAGAGAGAGAGAGAGAGAGAGAATGGATGTAGAATATCCAGTATTGTCTGATGTTGCTTCTGAAAGGCTTCTAGAGTAATCACATTTGTAGAGACAGAAAAAATGGTGTCACCATTTTCACCAAATTGGGCTTTGGTCAAAAGATAGTAACAACTGTCCGTTTGAAGTTATGAAAACATTTTCAGCAGTTTTAATTAGCTTCTGCCTTATGTTCTGCTTTCACAGAAAAACAGTCCATCTTGGTTATAATGTTCCTTTATGACTAGAAAACATTGGTGTGGTTAAGCAACAGATAGAGATTTAGGACTGGCCTAGGTGGCTTAAGAAGAGAGTTTGTGATTTTCCTGGATGTAACACATTTATTGAATAAGTATTCTATTGAATGAAGCGCTCCTGCATCAACTCACTCATGGGCCCAGCAGGCCGAGAGAGGGGGCATATTTCTTGTGGGACGTTTAAGCCCCAGAATCCCTTAGAGGTAGACCTGTTGTCTAATGGACTTAGAGAGTTCATTAGTAGTTGGTGTTTGCATATTCAATATTCAGTCAAGAAGTCTCCTATTTTCACACCACTGTGACCAATGACAACTTTGAACAGGCCTGGAGCAATATTAGATTAACCAGGGTAAGATGAATGACGATTAAGCTTTCTAGAGGACATAATTCTAGGTCAAACAGAAAAGCCACCTTGAGCTGTCAAAATACTGGCCAAGGGAAACAGAAGATGGATGACGAAGGAGATGGATGGTCTATGCTATTCACACTTCAGGTTGACTGCGGCAGCAAGCACTGGTCCGTCAATGCTTAGCTGCTGGTCTCAGTAGACACTGGCTGGCTCAACATGAAAGGTCAACCATAACATTCTGGACTTAGGGAAACAGCGTTTTGGGAGCTGTGTAATCAGAAGAGGCTGTTGGAGACAGTGTTATCTTTCATTTCATCCACTTTTATGATAGCCAGTTTGATGCAGGAATTAACCAGCTACCCACATGACAGAGCTTGTACTGTAGAATTGTAGACAGTATTACACTAAGTACGCCACTGTGGTCCTCTGTCTGTTTGCCTTGGGCTTCTCTGGGGCCTTGACATTGGGTGTCCTTAGAAACATGTTCAGTCCTCATAAGTGTAAAAGCCTGACCTTTTGAGGGGGATGAGGCCCTGCTAGCACTACTACCCACAGGGGGATAAGAACCAACTGATAAATGCTCTCTGTTTTCTCTCTTCAAAGAGAAATAGAGAGTGGGTATAAAGAGAGAGATTGATTCAGAAGTGTTTCATGAAATTCCTCAGATGTTTCAAGCAGATCCAACACTGGGCACTAACTTGATAATGCATCCTTGTATTGAATTTTCCTTCTGCTTCCCAGGAGGCTCACTTCCCAAAGAAAGTGCTGCATTGAAGACTTTGACTAAGAATCGTCTCTGAGGGATAGCTGTGTGCTACACTGCGGAAGCATCCTGCCAGCCAATTTTAGTGGGAGGGGGGAACTACCACCACAACAACAGCAAAATGAAGAGGAGGGGGGAGAGATAACACACAGCAGGGTGTGTTTAATTATATGAAGGCGGCAATGCTGAGATTAAAAGGCCGTTTTCAGGACACAGACAAATTGCCTGTCAGTACCCATGATGCATCTGGTTTTCTTTCTTTTTAGATTTCGCTATTTGAAGTAGATACAGGGGCTGATCAATAGAGTAGAATTAAGAATATTCAGTATGCTAAACAAGAGAGATGTCATGCATATTCTGAAGGTATTAGTTAGAGATGCAAGAAATGTGTGGAAACAAACAGTTGTCATTTAAAAAAAAAAATCCCAGATGGATATACAAAAGGGAAATGAACATGAGGATGTAGACGGCAGAGAAGGACAGTGGGGCCAGGCCAGCAGACCTGCGTCAGCGTCAGCTTGGTAATCTCTTTCAATTCAGGCTCATTGGCTAAACCAATGGAAAGATTCCTCTCTAGATACTCCCATGTATTAGTTCAGGTACTAGGAGAGAAAAGCACAGCTCTATCTCTGTGGATACAGGTGGCGTCGGGAGGGCAGGCGGGGGGTGTAGAGCACAAACTGCCGCATCACAAGGCTGTTCCTGTCGGTTTGGATTTCACCAAGATCTCCAAGTTTGGCCTCCGACTCAGGCTCACCATATCTGGCATATTTAGCAATTTCCCGAATCTCAAAAATGTACATAAGACACGAATCAAAAGTTCAATAGCATAGTCCCAGCCGAGAGCCGAGGAGTCTGGGGGAGTCGTTGGTAGGATTCTGCTGCAACATAATAAAGTAAGGTGAGCAAAGCCTCCTGGGAATTCACAGGAGCAATCAAGAATGCATAATCCTTCGTGTGGACCTGTTCTTACGTTGGCACAAGTACATTTTCACAGACTACGATATAAAAATGGCTTTCCTTAGGTTTATTTTTTTTGGGGGGGGGAATACTATGTTTGTGCTACATTTTCTCACCAGACTACTGGAGATTGTGCAGCATTTACTTAGGTGCTATAATGTACAAAGGGAAGTTTCAAGCATGTTCAACGCTCCCCTGGAGAGCAGATGCTGTGAACCATTTGGAGCATTCAGTTCCAAGGGAATCCAACCAAGTAGGACAACTGAACATTCGAATGAGTGCAAACTACCACAATGCTGCATCTCCGTGGTCAGTTCCCAGCAGAATGCGATAAGGGGAATATAATAGCAGGAGTTCATGTGAACTCCAGAATGCACCTGCCCTACCTACGCCTCCCCATCTGGATCTAAGGCTGCTGAAACCCCAGTCTGAATGTGGAGAAAGGCTGTTTTTTTTTTTTTTGAAGGATTCTGTGATTTGGTGAAAAAAAAAAAAACCCACTGTATTTTCAGTTCTTGCTACGGAAGAAGCCAACTGTGGGACTTTGATTTACATAACCCTTTGTGCTTTTATTTCCTCGTCTCTAAAATAAGGCCTATTATAATTCCTGTGTCATCGCACAGAATATCAAATAGTATGTGTGAAATTATTTATAAATAGGAAAGGGCCATCCATCTCCAGTTCATGCAGTTTCTCCTCTTCCTGGGGAAATCTGGACTCTCCACTGTGTCATGAGATGGATGTCACAGATCGGGAAATTTACCTTTCCCGGTGTCCGCCCTTTTGTCTGCATCATTCATCTTTGTCCCATTTGGAGGGCATGATGCCATCCAACTGTGCATGGTTCTACACCTCAATAACAACTCCAGAGAAACTGAACTTAATGTATGCCGCAACACGTGTCTGAGAACAAATGGGCTGTGAGCGGGAAACGCTGGTTCCGCCTTGCTCCTGGGGAAGTCATGATGAGACAGCTGCGCCTATAAATGAAGCCATTTGAGGAGTTAACATGGAAGAAGGCACCACATAATCACCAAGCTCTGCGGAGCCACACACGGACCTTGCTTTAGAAATTAATAAAACCACCGAAGACGATGGGAAAGATACACAAAAATGAAAGCCAAATGAATGGATTCGCTTTCTCGTGTGGTTCAGCAACTCTGGATCCAAAGGCTGCCAGGGTCTGCTGGGCCATGGCTTAAATGGTATTTCTGAGTGATTTACACCACAGACGTGTAAGAAATCAAAGTCAAGCAGGGTAAAAATAAAGAATGATCACACTTTTGATTCTAGTGGCTAAAAAACTACATTGGAGATGGGAAAGAAGTTGGTTTTAAATAAAAATAGTTTTGCCATTGTTACTGATTTAAAAGCTAACGACTTCTCTTTCTTAATGTTATCAACATTAACTTAATTTCAAAAACCTTCTTGATCACCTAGGCATGTGTTCATTCATTTATCCAATCATCCAGAAACATTACAGAGCTTTCCCCATGTACCTGGAATCATGCTCAGGGCTTGTAATATACACCTGACCTAATCCTCATAACATTTATTTCCCACAGTTATTATTAATCTTAATTTTCAATCATGGGAACAGAGACCCCTAGGTTATGAGCATCATGTCACTATGATAAATCTAGCCAGCCGTGGATGTGGAATTAGCATCCATTTTACCATCTTTAGTGTCCAATAACCTTTTTCCACTATAACCTATGTTCAGACGTCCATGTGTATGCATATGTACTCACTAGTGCAGGTGTCTGTTGAACCCAGAGATGGACATCTAATATCTGCTTCTATTGTTTGGCACCTTGTTTTATTTTGAGATAAGATTTCTCATTGGACACTGTACTTGGCATTTTGGCTAGACTGGCTGGTCAGGAAGTCCCTAGGCATCGACTTATTTCTGTTTTCCCCAGTGCTTGGGTTGATGTAAGTGTGGCCAGACTTGACATTTGTGATGGTACTGTAGATCTGAATTCAGGTCTTTGTATTTCTTCAGCAAGCATTTTATCCTCTGAGGTATCTATCAACTCGAAAATTAGTTTTAAAATATTTATTAGTTTTTAGCAAGTTTTGGAGGCAGCATAATGATGACATCCTTACCCAGAGTGTACTCTGAAGGAGAGGTCGTAGAAAAGGTAAAATTATGTCTTTGAGACATCAAGCATCTGTGTGTTATGGTCTGCCCTGCAAGGTGGAATATAGCTTATTTATCCTAGTAACTTCACAATTAATTTGAAGCCATGCTATCTGCCTTATTGGAATGCAACCTCCGAATGGCAAGGGGAAATTTGAAAGGGCAGATCTCTGCCTTTCAACCCTGCCTTACTGAACCAGAGCTGATGGGGTTAGGCTAAGAAGGCTGGATTTCTAACCAGCAGACCATTTCATTATGACACAGGCTGAAATGGGAGGAGAGACCACCCCAGATAAAGCTGATACTACATGGCTGGGAGCATGGTGGTTCTTTTGAAGGAGGCTGTAGACAACTTTTGCCCAGTGTCAAGATCTAATTGCTAGGAGACCTTTCCTGACTACATTGAATGGGTCTGTGTCCCAGCATAACCTCTCTATACAGTTCCCACTTTGTGAGAACTACATCCTTATGCATGTCCAGCTCAGAGTTCAAGACACTGTGTGAAAGTGGAAATGGGCACTAGGAATGTGGCTGGTCTCTCTCTCTCTCTCTCCCTCCCTCTCTCTCTCTCTGTCCCTCTGTCTTTCTCTCTCTGTATGTATAGATGTTTATGTATGCATGAACATTTGTGAGGATGTGTGTAGAGGCCAGAGGTCAACATTGAATACCTTTCTCAATGGCTTTCTATCTAATTTTTTGACAGTGTCTATGACTTAATGTGAAGCTTTCTGATTGGCCAGACTTGCCTGCAAGCAATCCCCAGGGATCCTTCTGTTTCCATCTTCCCAGGGTAGGGGATTACAGATGCATGCTTCTGTGCACCTTTCCCTGTGGATGCTGGATATCTGAACTCATACTTACCAGCAAGTATTTTACTGATTGAGCCATCATCCTAACCAGTGGCTGGCTTCTTATTAGAAACTTGGTCAGGTTAAGTTCTTCTTCCTTCTCTGAATATGTACCACTGTGTACCTGGTACCAAAATTATTTTCTGGTCAACACTGGCTTTTTATTTTTGAAGCACTCTCTCATGCCCTAGTGAATAAACAAATTTTTTTCTGGTTGATTTAGGGACTGAAATTAAGAGATGTAAAAATATTTATTTACTTGGTTAATGAAAAATTAGTGCCTTGCAGGAGTCATGATTAATCATGCCCTACCTGGAAACCACCGCCAAAATGTCTCTGCTAATAGAATCCATCAACTGCCGAAGTAAATGACTGCACTAAAGATTGCTTTATTATGAGTTTCTTAATATTATATTCTAGTTACTTGTCATTCCCTAATAAAAATTGTTCAGATTCCTTTCTGCAACATTTGGGGTGCATCCGGAGGAGATAATTTACATTAGCTGAACACAGAATCACAAAACTATTTCCATTACTCTGGAAAGGGAAAACATTTTTGTTTTTAAGATTTGAATAATCACTTAAAATTAGCATTTTTAAATCAGCAAAAGTAGTAATAAAAAGGTTTATTTTTTAAATTCTGTGTATGTGTTGTGTAGGTCTGTGTGTGGACATGTACACTTGCATGCCTGTGCCTGTGGAGGCCAGTAGAGGGCACTAGATTCCCTGGAACTAGAGCGATAGCCAGTTGTGAGCTGCCTGCTCAGTGAAGGTGCTGAGAACTGAACTTTCTTCCTCTGAATGAGCAGTGAGTATTCTCAGTGCCATGTATCGATCCAGAGCCAAAGTAATAACTGCTAAAGGCGCGAGGACTATAGCATCATATAAAAGTACACTGGGTTATTAACCAAAACCCTGCTGTTCATTCACAGACAGAGCACTGGGCAGAGTGAGCACGGACGGGAAGAAGGCAAAGGGCGATGTCTCAGAAGCTTTTCACCATCAGCGACTTTCTAACCCAGAAAGTGTTTTTGCTGCCAACTCCCATCAGGGGAGCTTCTGTGTTCAGAAAAGACCTTTATGACTCTGGGCTTCTGGGCTTTTTGCACAGCCCAAAGGACAAGAGGCCCCTGTGCCAGGAAGTGAGAGATGTGGGGATTAGCTCTAGACATGTTTGATGAATGATAACTTTTAGATATGTCTGCCTTTATCTTCAATTCTAAGTTTAGCAGAAACGGATGAACACAGTCTTTGGAGTGGAGGCTGATGCTGGAATCCTGGTTTCATCCTTTCTAAGGAACTTGGGACGTGAACTTTTCACTCTCCTCTCATAAATACTTCGAGTTCCCCTCTGCCAGTGCTACCTTTTGGCCCCTGTCTGGCTTATCTCAGTTGAGTGGACCCATCTGTGTCTCAGTTCTGCTTAAATGTTCATTGCTCTAGAAGCCTGCTGTCCATTACATCGTGCGAAAATGGACGTCTTCCTCTATATTTCATGACCCTCATCAAATTCAAATTGCTTATGTACTTAGAAAAACAGGAAAATGGACATAAATTTGGGAAAAAAATGTGATGGCCTCAATGTGAATAGAAGTATCTATTTTAGACAAGATGATTAGAAGAAGGAGGAGGAAGAGGAGGAAGAGGAGGAGGAGAAGGTGGAGAAGAAGGTGGAGGAGGAGGTGAAGGAGGAGGAAGAGGAAGAGGAGAAGACAATGATTGTTAAGTTCCTGGGACTGAAGAGATGCTAACTTGGTATTTCCTCTTGGTCCAGGCAGCAGTGATACCCCGTAGACCATCTGTCTGTTTTTCCCTTGCTCACTCTAGCAGTTTTACAGCCACCCTTGCCCGACCTTTCTGAGACTGACCTTGCTGTCACGGGCTCCAGGTCACACAGCAGCCTTTGTTTCAAGTGGAGTTGCTATAAAGCAGAAGCCGAGACTAGATTTGAAAAGCTCTTGAGTGTAGTGATGCGTGCCAGTGATGTTAGTTCTCCGAGGCTGAGAAGGGAGATGTGGAGCTTCCGGGTCAGCCCGGGGTTACCTAGTGAAAGTCTCTCTCTAAAATTCCAACCGAAATCTCTAACCCGCAAACCCCTTAAAACAAAAGCAAGACAACAAAAGTCCCCAGGAGAACGAAAGATATTGTAGGCAAAATGCCTGTCAAAGAAAGAGGAGGAAGCAGGAGTTGAAAAATCTTGTCACCCCAATGGGAAGCTATGGGACAATGGTTTTTCTATGGGGGATCGATCAATGGTAGAAGTGGTTGAAGTACTTCATAGCCTTGCAAAATCCGTGCATATTATGGGCGAGGCATGCACTGACAAAAGCCAATGGCTCTCATCAACTTGCACTATTTGATTTTACCTCAAAATTCTGAAGCAGAATGGGAAGGAGAGGGCACTGCAGCAGCTGAGTAGCAGGGCCTTTGTTGCTGCATCTTGTGTCACATCTCTGGACCTGCCATGGTTGTAATGAATGAGTTAGGCTAGTGTTATAATGACGCTGCAGTTCCGTAAGAATCCTCACAAAGATCGTGAAGAGCCACAAATCCTAAAATCGGCCTTTGGGACGCTGAGACACAGTGGATGTTTGGGCTGCGAGCTTCTACGAACCTTTCAGAAGTTCATTTAACCCAACTGTTGCCAAGATTCCAAGCATAGGAGTGCACATGCCATCTCTGAGTGATTCCCTTTCCCTCAGTCGTGCCTCCTGAGACTGTTGAGCACAGGGTCTGATGGACGCGTGTTGTCTAACCCTTGTGCAAGCAAGAGTGATGCATGGCCAAACAGATTAGTTGTTATAAAAACCTCTGTTCTTTCAATGAAGACAATGAGGAGCCTTCGGGATAAAGGACAAATTTTAACATTCACAGTGTGTTTTGTAAACAATATTCTTTTCGTCTTATCAATGCTCAGTGATGGTTCTCTAAATAAAAACTAAAATGAGATTCCAGGGTCTCTGGTAAGCATGTTCTTAAAAACTGGGGAGTACATGGGAGTGGGGGAAGGAGAGATACAGGTCTTGACACAGAGAAGTTTCTGGAATGGTAGGCACAACAGTACACAGCAAATATCTCACTCTGCACTCCACGCAGAGACAGGATGACGTTGTCAGTGGTGACTGAACTACTGGACGCATACCTAAATCTAATGTGCCTCACAGACACACACTAATGCTTTGTGTCAGCCTAAAATACTTTTAAAAGACAATATTTATCACTGATAAAAATGAGTTGCATCCTAATTTGCAGTTTTTGAAACAACTTGCTACATGTTTCCCATCGCTAAAGTAAACATGACATTATAGATAAATCTGAAGAGCCCTGAAGCCACTGTCTCTAATTTATTCCTTTCCCCCTTCTCTTGAAGATACTTTAATGACAGAATTAACATTCATCCTGCCAGTGTATTCTCCCACAAATATATTTGTGTGCATTATAAAATATGTCATAAATATAATTTAAAACTTTACGCAAATTACATCACATTTCAGCATTTCCTGTGGTCTCCCTTTGTATTTTGGGTTTCTATCTATGTTTATTTAGATCTTTTACTTTTTGATTGTCCTTACAAAATCTACCACATGATGTGGCGTATTTTATTTGTTCACTTCTGCAATGGTGGCACATTAAAAAAAAAATAAAGCTTTCTATTTCTTGCATTCAACACTTATTTAAATTTTTTATGTAGAGCTCTGTGGTAATTGTTAATCAGGGTGGTTTGCATGATTTAAATTTCCAGCAGTAGGCTTTTGAATTCTTGTATGACAAAAACGCACTGTGATGTCATTGATATATTGATTACCGTGATTTAGTGATTTTGCGATGTAAATAAACATTAAGACATGTTGTGTCTCATAAATATAAACATCGGTTCTCGATGTGGCAGTGTTGGGAAAATGTGGAAGTCCTTTGTTTTCATAATATTTTAATTTATTGTTTGAGAATTTCACATCATGAATCCCAAGTCTGCTTACCACCCTTTGTGACATCCATCTCCTTCCAAAAAAGAAAAAGAAAGAAGACCACCCGAACCCCCTCCTATACCAAAAGCCATTAATTGTGCAGAGCTACACTTCAGAATTCTTATTGTAATTTTTAAGAGTTTTCTTTGATGGCTTTCTGTGTAGACTATTTCTTTTGGGGGGGGGGCAGTTAGGGGTTGTGACAGATGCCTTCTATGTCCCTCTTTCTCAACTCTGAATCTGCAGTCATTAACACCATGTCAAAAGTAGTTCCTTTTCCCTTACAGTCAACAAGTGCACAGATCATGGACATTCAAATGGTTTCTGGTGGCAGCATGGGCCGCAGATCTCAGCATGGTCTCTGATGACAGTACAGACCATGGATATCAACACAAGCCTCTGCCCCTGCATGGGCTAAGGATGCTATCATAGCCCCTGCAAATAGAATGGCCCATGGATATCAACTTGGCTTCAGGATGCAGACATCAACACAGATCCTGGTTGCAGCAGGATCATGGACCCAGACAGGGCTCTCAGTGGCAAAATGGACCACAGACATCAATGTGGCCTCAGGTGGCTGCATAGGCCACTCACATCAATGTGGGTCCCCAGTGGCAGCACAGCCCATGGACATCAGCATGACCTCATGCAGCGGTCCAGACCACAGACATCCATCCATATTGCCTTCCCTAGTAACTCCAGCCAGTGACATCAATGTGGATCCTGGTTATTGTAAGCCCATAGACATCCTTATAAACCTCAGGTTCTAAGACATCCTAGGGCAACACCAAAGTGGCCACCAGGGGCAGCACAGAGCATAGAGGTCTTTTGATGAGGTCCATTCCAGAAAATGAACCATTCTTCATCTTGGATACCCTGTCATTGCTCAGAACCCGGGTGATTGTGTATTGAAGCCCGATTGGAGTGCATGCTCCAGACTGCTGTATACCATCCTGTCAGCTCCATTCAGCAACGACATACTCTCCTGTTCACCGTAGACTTACCTTACAACCATCACCGCCATCATTTCAAGTTCTACATCTCTCCACTACTTAATCACTGCTCCATTTCTCTATCTTTCCCACCTCTCCATTGAATATTTGTTCATTGAATATTCATTCACCATAGTGTCACTGGAAAATGCAGTGTGTCACATAACATATATATGCCAAGACAGCTTTGTATGCAAGTATTCATTACAGTGAATCGTTGATCTGGCTCAAGGTTTCTGATTTCTGAAGCACACACATGCTGGACCATTGCCTAGACTCATCTCAGATATCCTGATGTTGCCCAGAGTTTGGATGATGCTAAAGCTAGACAGGACATCTGGGGCAGGTTTTGTGTGATCTCCAGGCTGCTGCACACCTCCCTGTCCTGGATGTCTGCCTCCCTGAGGCTTGCTCAGCTCAATCTTGGTGTGTGCTCAGCCATTTTTCCTTCCAATTTTGTGAGTCCATGTTTTGAAAGCATTTTTCTACAAGACTTGCTTTTTGCCCCTTAGGTGCTTTGTAGCTATTGCAGACTTTTCAGACTCCTTTTCCACTGCTGCATTACCCCTTGGAGTCTCTCTAAACCCTTGAAGCTCCACAAAGGCTGCTACCATCTGTTTTCCCTGAGGGTAGAACTCTTAAGATGTGGGTGTGACTGGAAGGTTATGAAGACACTGTTTCCAGAGAAATTAAGGCTGGTCTTAATGAAGCTAGTTTTTGTGGCTATAGATTGTTATAAAGGTAGGCCACTCAACACACTTGAGTGTGTGCTTCCTATTGCTTTTTCACAAGGTAGTAACATGGGCAGATAGACATTATCAGGATAACAATACTATGCTGACTTGGATTCTCTAGTAATCAATGTGTGAATCTAGTAAACCTCTTTGTAGATTATTCAGTCAGGTATTTTGTCACAGCAACACAGTATTTTATATAAATATACCATATTTCTATTATGTTCTATTTTATATACTTATATATAGTATATAATAATGTAATATATAATAATGTAATATGCAATATATACCATACAATTAATACATAATATATAAGTATATAATTATATTTTTATTATATTTCAAATGATTCAAAACTGTTGTAAAACATTATAATATACTTCTATTCAAGGAAACAAACTACTTTTAAGGGTGGCAAGAGGTAATATTAGTAGAATGGCTAACATTTTGCATTGTCCTTTTGTTATAACCTATCAGAGCAATGGACTTTATAACAGCTATGCTATATAACCTTATATGGTATAAACGACACTATACTGCCAAGTGTTGGTGCTTCTGTCCTTCTCAGAAGGAGTAACAAAATACTCAAGGGAACAAATATGGAAACAAAGTGTGGGACAGAAACTGAAGGCGAGGCCGTCTGGAGACTGTTCTATCTGGGTATCCATCCCATGTGTAGTCACCAAAGGTAGACACTTATGTGAATGTCAGGAAGTACATGCTGACAGGAGCCTGATGTAGCTGTCTCCTTAGAGGTCTGCCAGAGTCTGACATATACAGAGGTGGATGCTCACAGCTAACCATTGAACTGATCAAGGGATTCCCATTGGAGAAGTTAGAGAGAAGACTGAAGGAGCTGAAAGGGTTGGTGGCCCCATGATGAGAGCAACAATATCAACCAACCAGAGATCCCAGAGTCTAAACCACCAGCCTGGGAGCACATAGGGAGGGACCCATGGCTCCAGCTGTATATGTAGGGGAGGATGACCTTGTTGGGCATAGGTGGGAGAGGAGACCCATGAAGGCTGGACGCTGAGTGTGAGGGAATTTGAGAGTGGGGAGGTAGGAGTGGGGGGATAGGTGGTGGTATATCCTCATAGAAGCAGGAGGAGGGGGGATGGGATAGGGTGTTCCTGGGCGGGGGGGCCATGGGGTAAGAGGATAACATCTGAAATGTAAATAAAATATCCAATAAAAATAGTTTAAAAAAGAGAGAAAAAGAGAAAAAAAGCACCTCAAAATGTAAGGTATTTTCTAAATGTATTAGAGGGGGTAGGTTGCCTCTAAGGCTAAAATTACAAACTTGTAATACTCTTGAACTAGCTTCCCGAATCCAGATGCCTCAGGTAGTCACGTCAAAGATAAAGTGGCATTTTCTTCTTTCTCTCTCTAGCTTTACATTTTCATTTATGGAAACCATTAGAGGTTGAGTCAGAAGAGTAATAAATTATGAAAATATATCCACAACACACACTGTGTAGTTACTGCAGAACGGTGTCAACCAACCACAGGCAGAATGAGCTATATAATAAGTTTGAAATGGACCAGGTATTATGTTTTGTAGTGTGGACTGGTGATCTTATTCAGTGACAGATTTTTATCAGCAGGCTGTCTCGACATCTAACCACCAGACAGCTGTACTTTGTATAGATGGAATTGATGAATATTTGAGCTTAGAATCTCTAGTATCCTAACAACACACATAGAGAGATATCTTTCAAAATATGTTATTTTATAAAAGTTGCAGCTATGAATCTAAAGGCATTTTTTTAGTAATTATTTTAGAGTTTCAGAAATGTTCCTGTTAGAAACTTACATTAGATAAAGTTAATATTCTTTTAGAACATAATGCATTTGAAACGTGTGGAAGCACTTTCCATTATCTTTATACACAGGGGACCTAGGTAATGACATTATGTAGACAATTTTACCCCAACAGAAATAGTATAACTGTAGACACTGATGATAAGAAAGACTCAAGAGGCACTTCAGCCCATTAGTACAAAAAAATTGCTTTGTATTTTAAGCTTCTTATATCAATTCTAATTTGGATGACTTAATAATACTACTTTTTTTTTTTTTTAACAATTTCGGAGGAAAAAGTTTTGAATTTTTAGTTGAGATATTTCTCATTTTTACCTAAGGTAATAACCAGAAATTATGTGCCCTGAATTAGAAGCAATATAAACTTTGGGGTGATGTTTGCTGGCTGGCTCCAAGCTTCTTTCTATCTTTAAAAAATATCTCATTATCAAGTCATGGGGAAATAGTGTCAGCTGAGTAACCAGGTGAGCTTTTATGTATAATAACAGCTTTCTTCTGAAAGAATACATTTCCCAGCTACCTTTGAGGACCACAGAAGTCATTTCCAGCCCTATCAGGGATTGCATGCCATCCTCTTCTGTAGAAATTTTGGCCATCCGCACACATGGATGACAAAGATGCCCCCTTGTTGTGAATAAACATGGTCCCACCTAAGATCAGACCAAGCCTTTCTTACTTCCCGCCTTCCCTCCCTCTGTAGCTACTCTTTAGTAATCTAACATATGGTATCAAATACCTGGGATAGGGCATCAGAGTCCACTGTGGCTCAAGCCTATCTCTGAGTCTTCATTGCTCCCTGTCCTAGGACCAATAGTACTTGTTAGGACCACCCATTTCTCTGAGCCAGCCTTTCTTTGTACTGTTTCTGAACTTTCTTTCTCACCTACTGTCTCACTCTGTGAGTCTCACTTTGACACACTCGGGCAGTGCTGCATTTGACCAGAACATGTGTACAGAATAACAAAACACCAGGACAAGGTAATCCATTGGGCCCAATGGAGAGGTGCCCTATTAGGTCTGCAAGCTCATTGGAGCTTCATTCTGTCTTAAGAGCTGCTTCATGGAAGGCATTGGAGACTTTCTAGCGGCTGTGAACTGAATCTGTCAAAGGCTCTGAGAACCTCCCACTGGCCCAGTGGATTCTTAATCCTGGAATCGTATAGGTTGTGGATGCCCCCTTACTTTCCAGCTGTGTTTAGGCATTCTGAGACTTAGAGAACACTCCAAATGACCGGATATTAACCTTTGTTTTTTCCTTGATCCTGCACCCTGCAAGAGGTTCCAAATTTCCCATTCCGAAGTATATACCCTTGGCCTGGCTGAAGGCTTATCTTAAAAACTCCATTTGAGAGAACTCATATTGAGTTCATTTGTTAGCTCTCAGTCAAAATCTGGTCTCAACATACATTAGAAAAGTGGCCATAATGGTGGACTCAATTTAAAACTTTCAATTTTTAATATCTAAGCTGATTAAGGTGACTCCACAAGATGGTCTGTGGCCCCTCTCCTATATAGTTCACAGTTCACTTTAATCTTTCTGGTGGCTCTGGCTTATAATCACACTCAGAGAGTATAACTGAAATGTATTTGAACTCCTGAAGATAATTAAGATATACAAGTTAATGGTAACAGTTATGTCAAGTACAAATGTAGTTTATTTACAGAGAAAAACGTGGAGAGAGTAATTTTTATTTTTTTCCATCTTAAAGTCTCCTTTCATCTCCCATCATGGAATACTCTGTATATGCTATTAATATGCTATTAACATTAAGTCCAAAGAAAGTAAAATAAAACAAGCTTAAAGTAAACCTAAAGTTTTTAATGTAAAATAATATTCAAGAACATGTATATTAAAATTGCTTATAAAAGATTGTATGAGAGATAAATTACTTCTCATGTCTCACATGATAGGTGCATGGATTCTCTTGCCCAGTGGGGGAATCTTAGACTCTGTACCCTAAATGTCTCAGACAACCTTGAGACAAATAGCAGTTATCACTTTGCTCTCAATCTCTCCTGAACTGATGGATGATGCTTCTGTAAAAAGGGGAACTTTGTGTATAAGCTCACCACCCAACTTGTTCCAACTGGTCTCAACTGGTTCCAACTGGTATGGGACCTATGTGTTAGTTCAATTGGTCATGCCCTTCATACTGGCATTTAATTCTTTCTCCTAGCAAAAGCTAATTCTCGGGTCCTACCCTAACCACCATGTTTTCTCCTTAAAGGAGGATGCCTAATACTCTGTCATCAAACTCACAGCTTTCAAAAGGGTATTTTGAGTATCCAAGCAGTGTCTCTGATAGTTGGCATATCTGTAGAGTCAACATATGATTCTGTTAATTCTAGTGAGTCTAAGGATTCCCAAACCTTTAGATTCTTCAGGAGGAGATGACGAGGATGAAGATTTCCTCTAACCTGGGCTCATGTGTAGTGTTTTGAGACTATAATCTAGCCTCTGACTTTCCATTTCAAGTGTCTGTACTCTTACTTTGAAGCCTAGAAGGGATATTCGGGCTTTGCCAGTGACGAATGTAGATGTTATCTAAGAAATTCCAAAAGGCACTGTTTGTTAAAACTCATCTAATTTGGTTATCATGCTTTACAAATGACATTTCTAAACAATCGATCCTTTTTTTACATGCTACTGCTGTGTGTGGCGAGCTAGATGTTATCAACAAAGGAGTAAAGAGTTGGCGTTAGCTCTCATAAATTCAGCCCATGTAACGTGTAAATTATTTATTGCATATTTGACATGACTGACTGCATCTTTTATCCATTGGTCGAGTGTATGGAGTGAGAATGCAGAGATATTTAAAATATTCTGTTAATAGGGCTAATTTTAGAAAAACATTCTGGCTGTTCAATGTAAACTTTGTAAAATAAATGATTTACTATTGACAAGGCAGACATTGTTTCTAGGGATATGCTTTTTGAGTTGGAAACTGGGAATATTTTGGGGGGGAGAAAATACAACTTAGAATTAAATCTTCCTTTTACAAAGCTCCACAATATAAAATACATTTACTGTGTAATCTTGGGATGTAGGTAAAACAATTTAATATTAAAATGTATTGAGTCTTGTTTTCAAATGCTACATATAGTCATTTAAGGTAATGGTCCCAATTTTAAAATTTCACCTTATCAATTTGTTTGTAACCAAGAATTGTGTTTTACTTGAGGAACTCTGGTTTTTTTTGTTCATGAAATGATAGGTGGTATTGTTAATATTCTTAAAAAATACACAAAGCTCATCATTTCCACTTTGCTGGCTCTTATGCAGGGACCTGATGGAAGCAAACAGCTAATTACAGTTACCTTATATGTCTACAGTACATGGTACAGGACATGGTACAGTCAGATGTACAATTGCATGTTAATGGTGACACAAAGTTTCCTCATGTAACTCTGTCTCTTAATGTTCCTCACAAAGTTGTCCAGTTTTTACCACTTGACTTAACGTTTTGGAGTTTTGCCTACTGTTAAGTTTTGTCACCGCCCCTTGGATGGACCCTTTGTGGAGACTCTCACTGCTGTTTCCCTCATCACCCCTCTGACAGCTTTGAAGCAGTTACAAAGAAACCACTGCCTGCAAACACCCAAAAGCATTATAGGTGACATCTCGAAGAGAAATGATGGGCCATGGGCCACCCAGCTCATCACTCTTCTTGACACTCTGGGCATTGTTTTGGGGATTGAGACTGAAACCAACTGGACTAAAGTCTTTGCATCAATTCACCCCCCACCCTCGACTCACTAGATCAGCTTAACACTGTCCAGGACCATCTCCATTCCTTGACCGCTTCTGAACTCCAAAAGGGATTAGATCTGACTACTGCTGAGACTGGACTTGTGCCCTCCTCTAATAACATTGCTTCTACTGCCAGCATTTGAAGTGGGGCCAACACAAACGGGACCAGACAGATGTTCCTCCTGGTTCCCCCCCACTTTGTCCCTCCCCTTGCTCACTTTCTTCCTTATTATTCCCACACCTGTTTCTATCCTGTCTTCTAAAATTGTTTTCTTACTGAACTTCACCCTATATTCAAACTAAATGTTCACTGAAAGCTCTCGCCCTGCTACAGATCCATTTGTCCTTGATACATCTGTAAAAAAAAAAAAAAAAAAAAAAAAAAAGACCTTTTAGATGTCACGGAGAGAGACTGGCTAAACGGGAGCTTCATCTCTTTCACCCCAGGCCATCTACAGTGCTTTGCATGAGTCCTCTCTTCTCTCCTGTTCCCTTTCTTTGATGCTCTGCAGCTCTCTGCTGTCCCCGCTGGCTCATTTTGGTACAACAGTCCTGGTAATGGGACCAGTCATCATCATTGTCAATCCTGTTCCCAAGTTCTCTCACTGAGCGACTCTGTCACCCCTACCCCTGCTCCTCCTCTTCTCCACCCTTCCCACAAAATCTCCCAGCTCTATTCTGTAACCAAATCATCTGCCTACAGCCCTCTAATAATTATTTTCTAAGTTTCTTCAGGGAGCACAGGACGGCAATCACCTGATCCATTGCAGTCGACCATGTTACATGACCAGAGGACTTGCTCTTCAAAGAACTAAGAAGTAACCCCTCTGACAAAGAACTCCTTTAGTGGGAAAACAGCTATATCATCCCTGCCTTGCATTTTCTATATCACCTCAGAGTAAGGAATGATAGTTTTCTGCTGAAAAGACTATGCTTCCCAACTTCTCTTGCAGACCACAGAAGTCATTTCCACTTCTGTAAGGGGGATACATCTCTCATCTTCTTCTGTAGGGTTTTTTGCTTTCTTCACACATGGGTCACAAATGACCTCCTTGCTGTGAATAAGCATGGTCCTGCCTGAGGTCAAACCAAACCTCTCTTTTTTTTCTGCTTTTGTCTCTCTCTAGCTGCTCTTAGGTAACCTAACACTTGTAACTTATTTCCTCATCAGTGTTGAAGGGCTTGGGCCACACTGCTTAATTGTCTAACACATCGCGTGCCACCTCTGCTACAAATTAAAAGTATATTTCGTTCCCACACAGTATTCAACTGGTGGATTTATGGGAAGTCCCTAGTGCTTGTTTCCTTGAGAGAGAGAGAGAGAGAGAGAGAGAGAGAGAGAGAGAGAGAGAGAGAGATTCCCAATGTTTGATTTTAATACACTTACAGATCTATAGGTTGTTACAATGATAACAGAGATTCCCTTTACCCTTCATCCAGTTTCCACAGTGACTGTAGCTCATGTACCTATAGTACATCTCAAACCCAGAAATTTGGCATGGGTATAGTCTGTGTTGATAGTGAGATGCCAATTTATCACACACGTGGTTTCAAATAAAACCCATCACGATCAAGGTCAAGATACAGGACTGAGGTCACTCAGAATAACGCCTTTCTGGATCTCTAAGTAAGAGTCCTCGTCACCCTGTCCTCAATATCACTGACACTCAGAAACCACAGATTTCCCGCATCTGTATAATGTTCTCATTTCAAGAACATTTTATGAATAGATTCATGCAGTATGTGACCAACTTTGTGTGACAGTTTTATGGAAAGTCCCAATTCCTGTGCTCTCTTCTCTTGCTTTAAAGAAAAAAAAAAAAAAAAAAAAAAACTTCCTCTTGGGTCCTTTTTATGTTACCTGGGTGTGCTTATTTTCAGTTGTGACAACTTATATTAATCACAGAATGAAATGTGAAAACATAAGGTGACTTTTCTTAGTTGCTAGGGAACTTTGGAATTTTAAAAAATATTACAGGGAACCCATCATAAATGCATGTGTGCCTGCCGAGTTTCTTTGCTACGGAGGGATTACGTTCGTCAGGAACATATTTATCTTCAGCTCTGAGTACCACATTTGGCCAAGAGCAAGTCCTTTACACATTTTGTGAGGAGAGTAAGTGAGCAAAGATCTGTTCATTCTGGAAGTTTGTACAATTTTCAGGTGTGTAAATGCAAACTTGCTAATTGATCACTGAGGGGAAACTCAGCGGATGGACCTGATACTGCTGAGTCTTCTGTGTTTACTCGGAGATTGTGTCCTCCCTGTGTTCTAGTGGGGTGGGGATAACCCCTAGGTCAGGAGCAACATCAGCTCTGCTTTGAAGTTCAGAGTTCTCTATATGTCAAAGCACTGGTTCTCAATTCTCTTCCTAAAGGGAAAGGTTGGCTCCAGCCAATGGCCTCAGGAGGTCCTGGAGGCTTATGTTTTGTCTTCACGTTGGCCACTTAACTACTCACACTCATTGCCAACCTAAAATATTGCCTTAAATTGATAATCTTTAAGAATACATTGAAAATGTGTACTATGTGTGGTAGGAATAGCCTTAGGGTATTTTATTTATTGCTCTTTGGTGTTTCTTTTATGAGAATCTGTAGGAATATTCTCTAGTCCTACTTAAACTTATTTTATTTTTTTAAAAAAAGATAACCAAGAAGAAAGATAACCAGAAAGATAAGCAAAAATTGTCAAAATGGATAAATTATTAATTCATAAATAGCCTGCTAATGACAGCAACTATCTCAAGCCCTTCCCATTTTGTACTAATAGCCATCTTTGTCCCTAGTTTCAAGTTGATTGTCAGCATTGAAATACAGGAGAAGGGAGCAAAGTGGAGAATCTGGCTTGATTTATTTCAGGCTGTAACACTCGGAGCTTCCAGAGCAAAACATCACAGAAAGCTTGCATGAGTGACAGATGAGGTTATTTAAGACATGATTTGGGAAAGGTAAATAAATTGGAAAACAGAGAGAAGAATGTGGATGGGATGAAAGTGGTGGAACTAGCTGAAGATTGGAAATGCAGATTGATCATAACACAAAGTCTTTTGTTTGTCCCATGCCTTTGCGATATCTTACTTTAGTAATAATTAACTACTCACAATGTTTAAGTCAAGCAGGATATAAGTTTTACTGTTGGCTAAGTAAGAGAATATGTGACACTTATTAATATGTGACACTGTGGGGGTTTACAACATGTATGTTTTGGGGGAGGCATGGATATTTGGACTGTAACACAGATCTTTTATTCACAGATATATTTGACCATGAACATATTGAGAACCTTGAAGATATTCAGATAAAATAATATCAAGTAACACATGTCTCTTAAATTGCTGAACACTTCTTTGTATGTTTTATTATGTACTGACTCATGTAAGCAGGCATGATGATACTGTACAAAGCAGTGCATATTTTGAACGCCCAGCTGCTACCTATACAGATTTGTCCATTGAAGATCTACTTAGAGTATGAAAACCATAAAAACCTCATTTCAATTTGTGCCCTATCTCTCCTAATAACAGTATCTAGTAAGACCCTCTTATAAAAGGCTGCAATGTTAATTTAGCAAAATGATTCCAATTGACCCATATGAGACATTTTCCTGTCTGTTATGTGCGCACTGGCACCATAATAGATGTCTTAATTTAATGACCATATTATCCTAATTGAAATAAAGACCTAGGGGTGGAGAGAAGCCGGTTAACACTTGCTACTCACACTAAAATATTAAGTTCCTGACAGAGAATCACCTCAACTATTATAGAATTAAAGCAAAATATTCATTCACGGAGGAAAAACACTTTATGATGAATGACAGGCAAATGGAATTGATTTAAATATAATTTTACAGCCCTGAGACAAAACTAAAAACTAAATAAAAGTGAAGAACATTGAACTCAGAGGGGATAACTGACCCAAAGATTTCTCATGAGAATACAGGCTAGTAACCCTAGCATTTGGGAGGCTGGGACAGGGAGATTTGAGTTTAAGGCCAGCCTACGCAGGCTTCCTTGTTAAGTCCTGTCTGATAAAATAAGCATGGGGAAACACAGTCAGTGGTGATGCACATGCTGTAACATGTGTAAGGCCCTGGGTTTCATCCCTAACACTAAAATAAATAAATGTCCATATGCTTAAAGCAGTTGTCTGATAAGAATGGGGTCTTTGGAAGTCATCTGGTTCCATACATTTGAAAAATTATCATATGCCAGGAACTCTGCTCTAGTAACTGGCAATAAAATAAAACCAGACATTTCCCAAGTCATTGTGAAGCTTAGAGTTCAGAAATACTTCACAAAATCAGCACATGAAGTACAAAAGACATTTTTATTAAGATCAAATATTTAATAAAATGCAAATGTACAATTCAAGTCTGAAAAGACATAAAAGGCCACAGAACTGTTGGAGTCCCACAGATCAGAGGACCATAGGTGAGAAGGACAAGCAGGGAGAGGCAGGAGGACACTGACAGTGTGTGAGGCAAAGAACCAGACAGGATTGAAGGCAAAAAGCCTTCAGTGAACAACCAAGTACTAGTTGTGGGCCCCTGATGCCAAGGTGAGCTTTGAGAGCTTTGAGAATACTGTGTTAGTCAAGGTTCTCAAGAGTAACATAATTTATAGAATGGATATCTATCTATCTATCTATCTATCTATCTATCTATCTATCTATCTATCTATCTATCTATCTTCTATCTCTCTATCTATCTCTCTATCTATCTATCTATCTATCTTCTATCTATCTATCTTCTATCTATCTATCTATCTATCTATCTATCTATCTATCTATCTATCTATCTATGTCTTTATCTATCAAGGGGATTTATTAGAATGACTTATAGGCTGTAGTTCAGAAAATCCAACAATGACTGGCTATGAACAGAAGGGACAAGAATTTGTTAGTAGTTCAATCCATGAGTCTAGATGTCTCAGCTAGTCTTTAGTATACACTGGAATCCCAAAAAGTAGGCTGTAATGGCAGTGAAGGAATAAACTTGCTAGTGAGGGCCAGCAAGCAAGGAATGATGCTTCCTTCTTCCATGTCTGTATATAGGCTCCCAGGAGAAGGTGTGACCCAAATGAAAGGTGGATCTTTCCACCTCAAAGATCTAGATTAGGAGTGGATCTTCTCACTTCAAATTCAGCAAAATTCCCTCACAGGTATGCCCTCCATTTTTAGGTTTTAGTTAGTTCCAAATATAGTCGAGTTGATAACCAAGAATACCCATCACGATACCATTGGTCTTTTTAAAAAATTAGATCATAGATTTTTTTTTCTTTTTAATTTTTGAAGGCTTTAGTAGTCCTAACATGTACTAACTATACAGCTGAATAAGTATGTTTGGAAGAGAGTTGCAGGTTGTCAAGATCCTTCCTGGATTTTTTATTTACATATTTGAATAGTTTCATGCATGTATATAAAGAATTTCAGTCATTTTCACACACCCTGTCACTCCCTCTTGGCCCCTGCTTATTGCATTAGTTGTTTCATTTTGCTACTGCTATGGGAAGCAACTTAACAAAGAAACTGCTTAGATTTATGGTTCCAGAACGATGGAGTCCATGGTAGCAGGAGCAGGAAGCTGGATGATTGATCACATTTCATTTACACACAGGAAGCAGACAGAGACAGAACAGGAAGTGGAGCAAGGCTATAAACTGTCAGAGCCCAATGCCATTGACATACTTCCTCCAGCAAGGTTTCACCTCCTTAAAATTCCAATTTCCTTCATCTCCAATAGTAGCACCGGTGACCTAGTGTTCAAATACCTGAAGGACATTTGACATTTGTCATTCAAGCCACCACACCCACTGGAATCCTTCTTCTTACAGAGAAGTTCTCCTTCTCTCTCTCTCTCTCTCTCTCTCTCTCTCTCTCTCTCTCTCTCTCTCTCTCTCTCTCTCTCTCCTCTGTGTGTGTGTGTGTGTGTCCCACTAAGTTTAATTTTTGAGTTGTGGCCTGAGCATGGGTAGGAGGAATATGAGTGACTTATCAGTGGCTACACCACTAAAGAAAACCACATCATTGTTTTAATGATATTAATCATATCCCATAACCCGCAAGGGATAGGGGCGGAGGGCTTATAGGCCCCTCCTTTACTCATGATGAAATGTTGACATGCACAATCATGTTTAGGTCTTGTGCAGATTGTCGTATCTGTAATGAGGTCATGAGTGTAGTGTCTATGCCACATCTGTAAGATGACATTTTGCTCCTTAGATCCCCATTCTCTGGCTATTAGGTTCTTTCTGCTCCATCTTCTGTGATGTTCCCTGAACCCCAGTGGAGATGATGTAGATGTCTTATTTACAGCCAAGAACTGAAGGGA
This sequence comes from Arvicanthis niloticus, assembly GCF_011762505.2. Classification (NCBI taxonomy): domain Eukaryota; kingdom Metazoa; phylum Chordata; class Mammalia; order Rodentia; family Muridae; genus Arvicanthis; species Arvicanthis niloticus. The sequence goes on along the minus strand of NC_047669.1, from coordinate 66,427,906 downwards.
TAGGTATTCTCCGAGCTTTGTTCAGTAATAAGTCTTTGGATTAACCACCATCTGCTGCAATAAGAAACCTCTTTGACCAAGGTTGAGCTCAACCGTGGTCTATGGATATAAACCTTATTATTTAGAAGGCAGGTTGACAAGAAGAACATTTGGCAGAACAGTAATAGTAACTTTCTCCCTAAGACTTACGATAATTACTCTAGCCATGAGCTCTTGATCATGCTTATAGTACCAGATGCGAGTTTTCTTCTATGGTGTGGACATTAAATTCAAGTATAAATCAGCTGGTTACTACCATAACCATCATGCCACTAATGCACCAGAGGGCACATCTTTTCTGGAATATTATTATTATAGTACATAGGATTCACAGATGGGTAAGAATGTTGATAATAATTCTTCCCTGGCAGCCTGAATAGAACCTTCTGGCACTATGAAATCCAGCCAGCAGAGAGGATGCTTCCAGCCTGGTTCCAGTTTGATTTTTTTTTCTATGTACTATGACCAAACTGTGTGGTATCTTAATAGGGTGTTATCATACAGTGAACAATGATTATAGTCTTTGTCATTCTTGGGGCCTCTGAGGACTACTTAATCAACACCTTTTAAGAAGACACATCACATATCTCATCTAGCACTGGGAATTTTTATTAAAAACTCATTGCTTCTGAGAGGAGGATTATCTATCTATGGAAGTACTTCTGTCCAAAATCATTTTCAAAAATTTTTGTTTTAGGAGCTGGAGAGATGGCTCAGTGGTTAAGGGCACTCTTTCCTTTTACAGAAGAACCTAGAACCTATGTAGAGGCTTACAACCATCAGTAACTCTAGTTCCAGAGGATCTAATATTCTCTTCTAACCTCCTTTCAGACAGAAAAAAAATCCATTAATAAATTAAAATAAAAATTAAAAATGTTGTATTTTAATAATTTAATAAAATATTAAGTTTTCACAAGACATTTTCATACATTGTTAGTATTTGGTTATTTCTTCTCCCTCCCTCTTTCTCTGTTTCATCCCCCTCACCTGGCCCTGCTTAGCCTTTTCAACTACCTCTCACACTAGGGCATCCTCAAAACATTAAAAACTACAGTCTCTTATCTGAACATTGACTTATTTGCTCAGTTTTCCATTTACCTTGAGAAGAAACAAGCAGAGGAAGTTAATTTTGGCTCTTCTTTGGTTTCCATATGAAAAGCGTCAGCACTCTTTATAGCAGGTCCACTGTGAGCTCCAGACAGCTGAATTTTACTCTTCTACAGGTGCAATACTTTGTACCGTGTTACTAGGGAGCACTGGCAAAGAGCTCAGTAACTGTGTAGAGCCTTGAGCTTCATTCAGCATGTGATAGCCACCCACATGTGTGCTTATTATTTTTGAAAAGAACAGACTTATTTGAAAATTCATTATTGTTTATTCCTTGGACAAGATAAACATATGAATTATACAAGATTTTCTGTGGATTAGACATATTAACATTTTCAGGAAGCAATGTTAAATTAATTTTTTTGAATTGTTTAGTTTATTGGTGGCATTTAGTTAATTCTAGGTTCGTTTCTCAGCATTGCGTTGGGGACATAGAACCCTTTCATCTTCCCTCTCTGCAGTCTAGTGTTCCCTATCTATCTTAAGTTGACACACTGAACAGAGAGGCCACATTTAAAGTGAAGTCACAGGTCTTGCCTTCAGATCATATGTATACTTTATTTTGGTTTATGAGGAAAGTTCACAAACTCAGGTGTGACCTTCATTTTATAACATCAGTAAGTAGTTTCATGTATTATTACTTATGTTTTATATTATGACAATCAATACTATTTTCAGTCTTTTCAACGTTGGATGGCTTTAGCTCTGTGGTGGAGAGTGGATACGAGGATGTGTGGTCTGTCTGTACACCCACACTTCTGCACACAAAGGCAGTGGTGGGATTGGAAGATGGGATGACTGGATACACTCTGCACACGGATTAGATACATATGGTCTAAGTGACACTTGTCCATCCTTGCAGTTACTTGCCCTGACAGGCTGATCTCATCTTTATGAATTTCTTCTGCACAAAGTGGGAACGGTTCTACTGTCGTTTGAAGATGTTGAGTGAGAAGCCCTGAGACACTTGCAGTGTCCACTGCACATTTAGCGCTTGGCACATGTCCCTTTTCTGTGATGATGCACCAAAAACCTGTAAGGGATTACCCTGACCTTTCTGAGAACCCCAGCAAAGGAAATACCCGCATCATCTTAGCATTGTAGCAGAGAGAGGCTTTGTGTTAATCCTATTCTGCTCGCTCACATGAAGATCACGTGGTCATGAAGATCAGCTCCCTTTAGCTCAGCAAGATTTTTTTTTTTTTTAGCACTCCTCATTACAATTTTTATAGTGGTATACCTAAAGATACACAGACACTTTTTATTGAGAGAAGTTAGTTATTTTTCTGGTAGCATTTTAAAAAGGAAATATTTCAGAGATAATCTTCCTTCTTAAAAATACATAACTTTTTACAAGATGAAAAAGCATGCGTATTTGTGTGCCTGGGTTTATTTGTACCAGATTGTTTACAAAGACCTCAGGGATGGGTGTTTTTAAAGTTCTTTTGGAAACAGAACAGATATTTAATTATCTTAAAAAACAAAATGAAACAAAAACAACTTAGCTCCCTCCTTCCCTCTCTGTTCCCTTTCTCCCTCCCTCTTCCTTCTGTTGTGCTCTTTCCTGGATCCAAGAATTTAACCTGACAGGGACACAACCTGGGTTACAGTGGTCTGGGCTCTGAGATAAAGAAGCCGCAGCACTTTTGAATCTCAGCATGTTTATTATAGAAAGTTGAACAGGGAGATGGGGTTGGTACATAGAGCTGAATCAAAGAATCAGGTTTAGTTAACCTTTGTAGAAGCAGTCTCCTTAGGGGATCCGTCTTCTAGCTTTAAGTGTCTTGGGCAGAGGACAAAGCTATGGTGGGCATTTTTTTGCACCCACTATAAACATCCACACATCCACACTCAGACCAGAGGAGGGCCATCCCCTGGGCTTCACTGGGGAAGGCTTTGTCATTCCCATTGGGTTGAGTTGATGGGGTCCTGGACATACATGGTGTTGTCCATGTGGAATAATAATATTTGGTTGGGGTCTCCCTGGTTTGATGTATCCCCTCTCTTTGCTTTCCTGTTGCCCCACCTTCTTTAACTTCTGTCTCATGATAAGCGATAAACAGTCTGTTTGAGGTTTTATTTAAAACATCGTATGAAAAGCTTTCGTTCTTAAGAAATTTGGCCTCATAGAGCTGTATGAAGTCTCTGTCGATTGACTGTTTAGAGTTTAGCTGTTTGTGTATAATATAATCCTGAAATTATAATTTTCAGGGGTGGGCAAGCAAGATCTGAAGTGTTTTCTGTGTGTTTGAAATAAAAAAAAAAAAAAAAAAAAAAAAAAAACCTCACCACATTTTTATTCCTCGTCTGTTTCTCCCCTAGGCTGATGCTATCTTTCACAATAAAACTGTCTTGTTAATTGTTAGGATTATGTTTTCTTTTAAAGTATTCTTCATAAACATTTGCCGCTCTTTTGCAAAGCTGCTTATATTTTCTCCAAGGACAGTGAATTCAGACTAAGCAGCCATGAACTTTGTGCCACAGGCAGACGTACTGTTTCTGTCTTGCTTTAGTATTCCCTGCAGCACTTAGACATTATTTATGAGCATAATTCATACAAATTTATACTAAGATATTCTAAAGTCCTTCTGAGGTAAAGTTACGATAGTGTTAGCTGGACATCAAAGGTGGTAAAGGCGAGAGCTCTAACCCTGTGATGTTAACACCTCTTCCAGCATGAGTAGGGAGGGTTCACACTAGGTACCACTGATCATACCTCTGCCTATAGTCTCCGCAGCGCACTGCCTGGATTAGATCTGTTATCACTCCATTGATAACATCCAGAAAGCCAATCTTACACAGCCATGAAGGCTGTGAAATCGTTATTACCACTATTGACTGCATCTTTAGAAACTGTAGAGTACCCTTGATGCGTTTATTCTCCTAGGTCATTGTAGAAGACCTGCCTCAAGGCCAGTGAATGAAGCAGTGGCACTAGGTTCTGGGAAAACTTTGGTTAGGGTAAACCTTTTTTTCCTGTTCCTTCTCTCCTTTTATTTCCTTCCCCTCCAGGTTATAGAGGCAGATTTCAAACTATGGCTTTTTTCACTACAGACCTGCACGTTATTTTTGTCAACTGATATTGAATGGGTAAGGTGATTCTATTTTAAGTTCCTACTAGGAGTCATGAGGCCACTAAACAACAGAATGGGTGGTACCTGGAACCTAGCTGGGCCAGAAACTAAATGAATTGCCTTCATACCTTGTAAGGATGTACACATCAAGAGATGTTCAATGTGTCCCTGTGGTACAATTTAAACGTTCTTCATTTCTCTTTAAAGCATATGGAAAGGGATTTGAAATTATAATTATAATTTAGGCTTACTTTGGCGCCCCCATGTGGTCAGATAGGATGTAGCTAAGGTATCCTGAGAATGGTGTGACAACTAGAAAATGTTAGTGGAATGGGGATTGGTGGGAGGTGTGGAGGAGGTGAGGAGCAGTGTAGAGTGGGAGCCAGGACTCCAGGGACCACAGAGATGCTTCCATGTGTTCACATGACTAAGGCATATTGCAAAAAAAATGCAATTTCTCTGTGCCCCTTTCAAGAGAAAAGTCTTCTTTTACCCTAGTGAATCCTTTTCAAATGGATGAGAGAAGTTTCTCCCAAATGGATTCCAAAAGGATCTTACTGAAATGCAAATAAAAAATGAACAACATGTTGAGAAATATTAATTGACTTCCTGCCTTTCCTGACCTCCATCCTGTCCTGCCAGTCTATAGTCCAGGTATAGCAGAGGCTGAGGCTGGAGGATCAGTGGTAGTAGTTTGAGAGGCCAGCCTGGGCAGCAGTCAGACTTTGTTTGAACATTTCCCCGAGTTTCAGAAGCCCTACTGAGTCCCCATTCAAAGCCCTAACTGTTCTACTATGTGCTTAAAACAAAACCAAACTCATGCAATCATCAATTGGACCACACGGTAACTCAGCACAACGTAGGAATCATCATGATTGAAATATGGGTGGGCTCCTATGACCATTGGCAATGAATAAGCCATCGCCCAAATGAATGTTTGCAAATGGTGCATGTGGTACTTAACCTTGTCTATTTGATGGGGTTTAGAATCACCATGGAAGCAAATCTTTCAACATGTCTCTGAGAGATTTTCTAGATTAGGAAAATTGAGAGGGAAAGGCCTAATCTAAATGTGGGCAGCGCGATTTCCTGGACTAAATAAATAAAAAGAAGGAAGGAACCTGGGCATTGGCATTTGTCACTGTTTCCATACTGAGGATACAATATCAAACTGCCTCAAACTCCTGAAGCCATGCATTTCCAACCTTGATAGTTTATGTCTCCTGAAATTACCATGCATAAAACCCCTTCTTCATCTTATTTTGTTAGTTATTTGGTTGCAGAAAATAATTATTATGGTGCATATGGTAATTTTACAAACATTTTTCAATTTTATAAAAAATTTTTCAATTTTAACACACAGGGTAATTGAACTATCTTTTCTGCCTCCTCTATTAGTATTTAGATCTTTAAAACCAAGCCCAAGTGAATATTTAGTAATCCAAAAATGCAACAGAAAGCCGTTAGCCCTATACCATTTCAAAATGTTTCCATATTTTATCGAATATTAATTCTGATTTGTTATAAAGATCCTGGAAGTTTGGGAGACAAAACACTCAGTATCTCATTAAGGAAGAGAAAATGGAATGGACAGAAGACACCACTAAATACTACAGTTCATTGAGGAGCCTTTCATTCAGGTCCTGAGTGCCTCACGCTCCCTTTTCCATGTTAAATCACATTTTCTTATATTTAGGTGACAGTGCCTGGAGGTCATGATGTTAGTGCCATGAAATTTCTTACTACTTGTCTTCTCAAACTGATGTCTGTCTAATGGGAGAGAAAAATGATTAATTGCAATGATAGCAAAACACTCATTACTTTGTATTTTACTTTGTTCAACTTTCTTTTGATGCCTTCAGATATTTCCCCAACCATTCAATTTGCTAGAACGGCTATGTGTTTAGATAACACAAGGTTTTGTTTATACGATGACTATAATGCACAACCTGTCACTTCCACTATTTGGTGTCCACCGACTCCCTTCTCCTTTCTTTGGCACTCAGTAAATCCCTTTCTTCCACAGGGGTGCTGTGACTGAGCTAGTGGTATCATGCCTTAATCAACTAGGCTAGGAGGACTTTACAGGAAAACCTTTGCATCCAAGCCAACTACTTATCTAAGTGAACATCATTCCTCATTGTCTTTTCCCTTGTACCACTTGATCTGGGACATGGCAGTAGTTCATATGATAAGGATGTGTCAGACAGCTTTCCACGGCTGTGACAGAAAACCCAAGAGAAACAGTGGAGAGGAGAAAGTATCTTTCAGTTCAGTCAGATTATATAACGTGGCTCAGTTGCTTTAAGGTCTGTGCTGAGGAAGAAAATTCATAGTGGAAAAGTGTTGAGGGAACATAGGTCATCTTCTGCTAACCAATAAATAGAGAGACAGAGACAGGATCAAGGAGAAGGATAGCAAGAATAAGGGAAGAGGGAAGAGACAGAGGGTGTGAGAAATGCAGGGGGTAGGCTAGGGAAACAGAAGAGGCTGGTAATCAGGCACAATTCCCAAGAGCATGATTTCAAGGACCTGCCTCCACTAACTAGATTTGATCTCAACAGTTTCTGTAGCCTCCCAGTAGTCTGGTCAGTTATGAATCTGTCAGTGCACTAATAAACTGATGAGGGTAGAGTCCTCATGATACAACCACCTTTAAAATTCTTGCATTGGAGCTCAACCCTTTACCATACAGGCCTTTGTGGGCTATTTCTAACCCAAATGGCAACAAAACACAGACAATTTCTAGGACCACAGTACTTTCAATGAAAACAGCATGGATTTCAGGTTCCCTGGCCAGAAGAGCTACCTACCAGCCAGGAACACCTACCTAGGCTATTATTGTGTAAGAGGTAGAACCTCTCCATGGGTTTATTTGCTATAGTGGTTTATCTCACAATACCAGTGAGCTTTAGAACAGCATGTTTAATGTAGAATGCTTAATGCAGTAGATTTTAATTCAGATTCTTTCAAAGAAACTCTTCCACACTTGACAATCACTGATGCATCTCTGTTGACCTTGTTTTGTGATTTTTCTTTATCTTTCTATATCTGGGCTGTTTTTGTTTCAGAGACTGGTGGGCAAACCAATATTTAAATCTTATTTCCCATCACATTTAATAGGGAAGCCTCTCAGAGCTTTTCTGTTTGCCTGCTTATGGTTTTCTGCTAGGCTTGCTTAATGTACTGATTTGCACAGTGGGATAAGCTAGAAAACATATTTTAAATCTGAAAGCTTATATTTTGCTGAACATAGCAAACATTGTAAAAAGGCACTAAAATGTGCAAAATCTGTCAATTCTCCACACCCCTGCATTGTAAGCCTCTTGTTAAAAACTCGAAAATGGCAGAATGTAGATTGTGTTGACAGTCATCTCACTGTGTAGTACTGGCAATATGTTTGATGCTTCTACCAGAGCAAGTATATGTTAGGCATTAGCCACTCTAGGGAATAGTTACATACACCTGACCACATTCATATTTTGTATATGATTTGGAAGTTTCTGACTATTATGGATCTGTGAGACTAAACATAGTTCTCTGAAATACCATTCAGAGCCCACTTTGAAGGTTCATATTGTCTTCCTACATTTAGTGTAGCTGTATTTTGTGTCCAGATCCTTAAGACTATCTGATGTTAATCCCAGGTTTACATAGACCAAAGTAAATTCCTCAAAATCCCTTGGTTAATCTTTTCTACACTTCAAATTATCTTTAGCAGATACTAAGAGATTAGCAGAGATTGTGTGTGTGTGTGTGTGTGTGTGCATGAGAGAGAGAGAGAGAGAGAGAGAGAGAGAGAGAGAGAGAGAGAGAGAGAGGACAGAGTCAACTATTGAAGACAGATATCACCAATCTAAAATAGAGGTATACTTTATTTTAAAAATCATTTTTATTATATTCCATTAGACCCTTAACAATCTTATATCTTACATAAATTTGAAAAGAAATGAAGTACCTTGCTCCAAAATAGTACCAGAAAGATCATGGGCTACAATTAGAATCTCTTTGTTCTTCTGCCTCTACCCTTGCTGCATGTTATTTCTTCTTTTCCAAATCTTCCTGATGAGGGAACCAGAGCACAGCAGAACATTTTCTGTTGGCCACACATGTCTACCTAAAAATTTTTCAGGATTTTGTAAGTCCAGCTATGTTGGAATCAGTTATGAAATGGAAAGAAACCTGTCTAATTCAGATGGGTATGAGGGAGAAGCACAGTGTTCGGTAGCATGGCTTTCTTAGCTCTTGATGAGCCAAGTGTGGGGCATCATTGCCAAGGGGTAAAGATTTTTGTTCCTCTAGAACTCCTGTGTTGAAATGTAATCCCTAATCTCACTTGGCTTTGAGAAATAGAACATTTGGTGGCATCGTAGGGTAGAAGCCTCATAAGTAAGATTAGTGCCACAGGAATGCAGGCCCAAGGGGTCTTGTTTGCTTCTTCCACCTTGGGAAACAAAGACACAAAGTGCGTCTGCAAGGCAGCCAATATGTACCTCCTCTCTAGGCACCAAATGTGCTGGCCTGGCCAACTTCCAGGACTGTGGGAAATACATTTCCCTCGCTTATACATTACTAGTCTACCGACTTTTCTTATAGTGGCCAAAGAAAAGTAAGACAGCACACAAAATTTCATTACCCTCAAATTGTTTTCTTAGTTTTGAAGATTGTGGCTCTGTATACAAAGCAAATAAAGATATGACTCAGTTGGAATTCAAGCAAGCCTTTATTTTACTTTTCATGGCCAATTTCATAAAACAGAAAGCTACAAACATGTTCTCCATATACCCTCTCTTGTCTATAAATTATGATAACTCTCTATACTTTACCCTTCTTTGCCTAGGCCCACTGTAGCTATGTCTATTCCCACTAGATTTCATTATGTAAGGAAATCTCGGGTTGATTTTTTTTGAGCTTTCCATCCAGGAGGAGAATTCTATTGTGCACGTTTTAGTGGTCCTCGGAAGCTGCAGTTTTACTTGTATTCCTGTATCACATCACCAGGAAATTTCTATGCACTGGAGACTTGAAGCTTCAGCAGAATTTAAAGCTTTCCCAATCAAGTCTTTATCTACAAATCTTCAATCCCCAGCAGGGCAACACAATGAGGAAGCCATTGTTGATCAAATCTACACAGTGTTCTTGGAGGTCCAGATTTTAAAAGAGTAACAAAAAGCATGTGTACCAGCTAGGATGCCTTCAGGAGCAATCAAAAGAAAACTCATTTCAGAGTGCTCAAAGCTCGAGAAAGTTTATTGGCTCATATAATCGAAAGTCCAGAACGTTAGCAATCCCGTGGCTCTGGCAGCTTTCCCTTGCTCATTTCTTGGCAGTATTCATCTAATGGCACCGTTCCTGAAGAGACTAGTTTAGTTTTGGTAAGTCGAGTGATATAGTTCAGAGGTGAGCAGTTGGAGTCATTAGGACGAGTTTGAATTTGACCACCTTGAATGTGGCTGGCGAATCGAGTGAATTTAGCTTGAACTAAAAATAGTCTGCGCCTGCAGCTGGGCTAGAGGGTGGTGGCAGAGTTGGCTTCTCCTGAGCAGCAGGTTTTGTGTGGGGATAAAGAGATGAGCGCATGTGCACAGGCAACAGGGATCTGGGACTTTTCCTGAGAATCTCGGAACTGCAACTATAGCTCAGGAGTTGTCTTAGTCATGGTTACTATTGTTGTGATGAAACATGACCAAAAGCAATATGGGGAGGAAAAGGTTTACTTCACTCAGAGTTCGTTTTAACAGTTCAGTGTCAAAAGAGGACAGGATCTCAAGCAATGCAGGAACTTGGAGGCAGGAGCTGTTGCAAAGGCGGAGGACGGGTGCTGCTTACTGGCTTGGTCATCATTGTCTTCTCAGTCTGCTTTCCTATAGAACGCAGGACTACCAGACCAGGGGTAGCATCACCCAAAACGGGCTGGGCTCTCCTCCATCAATCGCTAACTAAGAAAATGCCATATGGTTTTGCCAGTAGTGGGATCTCATGGAGGCACATGTCCATTGAGGCTTTCTCTCTGATGACTCTTATCTTGTGTCAAGTTGACAGAAAACCAGTCAGCACAGGGGTAAAGCCTTAGCACACATGAGGCTTAAACCCAGTATGGGGGCTGGAGCTCCAAAATGTGCCAAATAGGACGAGAGAAAGTTATTTTCCTAAAAGCAGAGGGTTAGTAAATTTAGGTTGTTTAAAAGGACTCAGACATAATTTTCTCCAGAAAAGACATAAAATGAAACATAATGCAGAAAGTTCTCAAGAATGCAACATGCAGAGACCAAACCTGAAAGCAATAGAATATCAGGAATCCAGCATTCGGCTCAACATGGCTGGAACTGGGCCAGACAGCTGGACTGGCTTCATGACTTTTGCTGTTTCTAGTGGCTATGGCTGTGCCACATTTAATTTAAATTCTCAGCTCCTTTTAACTCAGGCAACTAGCCATTTGATTTTCTTTACAATTCTTCCTTCATTATCTGCAGAGTGGTTTTTCATCAAATTGTTGCTTCTAACCTTCTTACAATGAGCCCCCAGTAAACTTTCCAATCAGCCATTTATTTTTCTATTATTATATTTGAGGTTTTTTACCCTGCTCACTTACTACTTTGTTTTAGTTGTATAAACACTTATCAGAGTCTTATTCACATTTTCCATACCCACCTATCTTCAATCCAACCTGATTAATATTGAGAAGCATAGTTTCATCTGAAAGCAATTTCTTCTCATACCAGAAAACTTCTAGCAAGTGCATGTACAAACCTTTCAAATTCTAAGGGAAAAAAAAATCAACATGAGTGACTTAAAGTTATTTTCTGTCTTATTAATGAAGGCTATTAGATAGGTATATACTGACTTTGATACTCTTAAATGTGCATATGATTTCACACATTTTAATCTTCTCTTGATTCCTTCTTGAATGGTGGCCTGTTGTCTGCATTGGGGTTTTTATTGCTGTGAAGAGAAGCCATGAGCAAGGCAACTCTTATAAAGGAAACATTTAGTTGAGGCTGGCTTACAGGTTCAAAGGATTAGTCCATTATCATAGCAGGGAGCGTGGAAGGTTACAGGCAGACGTGGTGCTGGAGGAGCTGAGAGTTCTTCATCTTGATGGGAAGGCAGCTAGGAGGAGACTGGATCTCATACTGGGCGGAGCTTGCGTATATATGTGAGACATCAAAGCTACCTCCACAATGACATACTTTCCCCAAAAAGGCCACACTTATTCCAACAAGGTCACACCTCCTACTAGTGCTACCCCCTCTCACACTCAGGCCAAGCATTCAAACTCATGAATCTATGGGGGTCAAACCTATTCAAACTGCCACACTCAGGAGCTGACAGCATCCATGTTTACTGGGAGCTGACTAGAACTGTAGTTTGACTTCTGCCTCAGATATTCTGAATCAGTATCTTCATTTTGACAAAATTATCAAAAAATACTTTCATGTTGGGACCCTAATATAGATACAAATCATCACAAAATGCTATTTTGCAAATTTAGATTCTAGTAGAGACCACGGTTGAGCTTCTTTTTTGAGTAGAAGGACTGTGACATCAGCAGTATCTAGTGTGTTATGACTATGTCTAAATCTGGACCACATCATACAATGCCTGCTAGCCACATCTTTGAATCATAACTCCTTGATTTGCAACCTCAGTGACATTGTCTCTGAAAGCTTACTGAGTTCCAACTATAGACACTTAATCATTTTAAATGGATGTTTAGATGGTCATAAGTATATGGTGGTTATCTTATTCAATAATATAGCAACAGAGACCTCACAAACATTTCAACATTTAATAAGACCCTAATAACTAATGAAAATACATTTGAATTTTCTAGTATACACATGTATCTCAAGGTAAGTAGATAAAACCATGAATTTTCTAACAGTCACACATGTTACCTGTAAATAAACTGTTTCAACAGTTATTATTAAATGTTCTATATTCAAACAACATGTGCTAAGATAATTGTTGAGAAGCTCAATTTACACAGATTTGCACATTACTGAAAATAGCACAGTTCTCTTCCAAGACAACCTGAGTGGCTTCAGTTGTAGTATGCAGTTTTAAATACTTGGGCTTTGTTCCTCTGGTAAATTATTTTATAAAGTTTGGGATGATCCACAGAACTATAAAAAAAAATTTGAATAAATTTGGTGATACATTAATACTGTGTTTTTTTGATGCAACTCAGTTTTCTTAAGCATGGTCTTGTACATAATTTAAAAATAAAATAAAATTCTATGTTGTTGAACTCTGGATTAAATTATTATAAATTGTACTTATCTTATTTTTACAATAGTTGTTGGTTCACTACTAATGCAAATAGCATGGTGTTTGTCTTTACCAATGTAAATATTTTTCAATATTAGAAAACATATTTACTCTGCTGATACGATCAGATTGAAAATACTGTGGAGAAAGGAGGAAGTCAAGACTGCTGAGCAACCGCAACGGTGTGGGGGAGGGGCTGGGGTGGGGCTGGAGTGAGGCTGGGGGGGCAGGAGGTTGGGAGTACGGAGTGTGCTGTGTCCAAAGGTGCCCCATCTTCTGGCTGAAGGACAGAGCTAGTCCACAAGCGTAGTTGCCTCCTCCGTTTCCCCTAGTACATTTCCTAGTCTCTTTTCCTGGAATGGAGAGTTGAAAGTTTGCTTATTTATCTTCCACAGAAGAGGTCAAACTCATCTCTGACTCTAAAGCCGTCCAGAGTGACCATTTATAATATTACCGATGTCGCAAGCCTTCTTTATCTTCTTTTGATTCATAACTCCTTAATTTGCAATCTCAGGGACAGCACTGTCTCTGAGAGCTTGTTTAGTTCTATCAAAAGGAACAGAAGAAGATAGGAGTACCAGAAGTTAAGCAGATTAAAGCACAGTTGTTAAATCCATAAGAAGACAAGATCTGTGCGTCTTACGGATACCCTGGAGCTGGGCGCGAGCTTACTTTAGAAGTACTGTTGCTTTGGTGTTTGCAGGATTTTGTTATGAGATTTTTCTTTTTCTTTCTTTCTTTTTTTTTTTTTTTTTCCTTTTTTTTCTCCTCTCCGCTTTCCATTTAGAAATTGGGTCATTAAGAATTGTCACTCTCTGACAAGTTAACCCTAAACACTCTAAGTGCCTCAAAAGCAAATGCAGTGGATTTCTTAAAGAATGTGAGTGGAAACGTTTGGAGAAGAATGAAAAGTTTAGTGCTTTTACAAAAGATGTGATGCACGCTTCCGGGCTGCAAACAATGCGTGTGCATTAATCCCCTCAGCCAGAGAAACTGCCCTTGTCAAATTCTGTTTGCGAAGCTTCTCTCTAAGTGCAGCAATTGCTTTAACCTCCCAGGCGGGAGGAATTTGATAACAGACCAAGACTGATATTGGTATCATGGCATTCTCCTTCTATTTTTTGATAGTCTCTTTTACATTTAGTATTAGGCTGAATCAAAGCAAGACAAAGGGTGAGGGGTCACTTTTCTCCCCTTCTTTTACAGAATCCTTGTATAACTGTGAGTAAATGGTTATTTTGCCTAGTTTGTGTCTTAGATAGGGTTTTCAATGCTGGAAAGAGAAATACAGCTAAGGCAACTCTTATAAGGGGCAGGCTTACAGGTTCAGAGGTTCAGTCCATTATCATCATGGCAGGCATCCATGCATGGCATGGTGCAGGAGGAGCCGAGAGTTCTACATTTTGATTGGAAGGCAGCCAGGAGAAGACTGTTTATCAGGCAGCTAGTGGGAGGGTCTCAAAGCCCACCCTCAAAGTGACACACTTCCTCCAACAAGGCCACACCTCCTAATTGTGCCACTCCCTGGGCCATGTGTATTCAAACCACCACAGTTTAGGAATAGTGTTTACATCCAGGAAGATGTTTCCTCTTTATGAAAGGAAACATAATCTGCTTTATAAAATAAGACATCCTTTTGTTTGGAGCTATTTTTAGTACTTAGCATTATATACATATATGTTTAATAGATGAATGAATAAGGAATAAGCCGATTGTAAGGTTGAGAATAGAGACGAACAAGTTACCCATCCAAAGAAGGAGATTTCACAAGCACAGAACTACAGGGTTTAGGCTAACAGAAATTTGGTGACGTGAAAAAGGTTTTTTTTGGGGTGTGTGTGTGTGGCTATTTTGCATAACTTAACAGTGAACATCCATTTTAGCAGAGTGAAACAAAGTGATTTATTAGAAGGTTTGTACATAAAGTTCTTTAGCCTCAGGATAGACAAAGTAAGTCAAACAATCTCTCTTTCCCCAGCTCTGTTCCACCCACACTTACTTCTTCCCCCCAGAAGAATTTTTCTGACATCTACCATTTGACAAAAAGCTTCCAATAGTCTTGCTTACTGGTTTCAGTAAATACATTGCCAAAGGAAACTTTTACCTTACAAGTAGAAATATTCTTCCCCTAAGGTAAGAAAGAAAAAAAAAGAACAACATGTGTTGAATTTGAGGACTTTGTGAAAATGTACACACTATAGTTTCCAACTTTATACTCAACACCATATTAATTTCAAGAAATGTCCAATTTCATAATGATGATTAAATTTTCCTTCAGAAGCCAAGGCTCGATGAAAGTGCAAAGCTTTCAGTTTATCAGCTGATTATTTTGCTGTGATCAACATAAACAAAATGCACGGACCAAAACTCACATGCACTTAGGGGTGAGACCTGAGGTGAGAGGTCTGTTCCGGACTGTTCCTGTTCCCGCCGGAAGCTCTGCTGGGATCTGCCCATTCTGCTGAGATCAGTCAAGGTTAATGTAAAACTTACGATCTCGGAGGCAACTCCAATTAGATAGTATTATGTTTATATGAAATCTAGACTGATTAAATGTCTTCCCACTTAGAGTCTCAGGTGATGGTTGTTAGTAAAGCGTACACTGTGAGATCATGAGTACCCCAAAATAATGAACAAAGCTGGGAGTGATTTTAGAGGTAAGGGTAGGAGACAGGAGAATCACATGGGCTTGTTAGCTATTCAGCCTGGCATAATCTTTGAGCTCCAGATCCCAGAGAGAGAGATCTTATCTCACAAAACAAAGTAAGTGGATCCTGTGTAGTGACAGCTGAGGTCACCCTCTGGCCTCAGCACACAAGTGCGTGTGGACGATTCCCATCCTTTCCCCCACATAAATGTCTTCTTGCTTTTATTTTACAACCAGAGACTCATCATAAAAATCTCTTTGAATGTTCTTTGAAGAAGCATGAGGCATTTACCACAGACACCAGTAGTGTATACTCAATCTGATATCATATAGATTTCTTTTGGGGAGGAACAATATTTAATGTCTTATTGCAAACAGCATGTTTGGTATAGGAAATTCAACTGTTCTTCCTGTCCATTTGCTGACTGGCTTACAATTTTCAGTTAATTGACACCTCCTTTTCGTTTACAACATTTATCAAGTGGCTACAAATGAGGCAAAAACTAATTTTACAGCATTCGTGGTTTTTTTTTTTTTTTTATGAGCTTTCATTTTGTGCATGGAATTACACCTGCCGTCACCTAATCAGAGTGTCTCGGTTAATCTCACTCATATCCATGACATGTCACTCTGCATTTTCAAGGGAGGAGGATGAAGCAGAGAGACCATTATTTTATTTAAATACACTGACTTTTTTTTGCAATGTAAAGTCAAAAATGTGTATCTTGCCCTGGCCACTTTTGAGCAATGACCAAGAAAGCTATAAAACATTATTAGTCAAAGAAATTCTGATATCATCAATGCGCTGATGAATCAATCATTTCCCTTAAACACGATACACATAGAATACTGCACACACTGTGAGTCATTTCACATACATTGTATTCTTTAGGGCCAAATCACAAATCATTACCCTATTGTATACATCCACTGGAGGTTAGGCAAGAAGGAAGTTGGCATATTTGTTATAAGTGACTTGTCAGAACTTTACCGAAATAAGAGACTGTTTATTTAAGGGTCTAAATAGCACAGCAAGGGTAGAGGAAGCATACCTTGTTACATTGCATGGTACAAAAATTTCATGATCTAGAGTACATGACCTATTGTAGGTCAGGAGGATAAGGGGCGAGGGATAGTTTATAAGAATTTATATGGAGAGAGACAATAATTGGAGAAGTAGCTTCCACAGTTTAAAGCCTCTTAATAGGAAAAATGCTCTGTGAAGACATCCCTTCACTCTTCACCTTACTGAGATTCAGAAGTCATTACTGGCCAGTTCTACTGACAAGCATCCTTCAGCCTTGAGTCATGCATTGCTTATTTAATCCCAATACATTGGAGATAGAGTCAGGGAAATTAGAAGTTCAAGAATATCCTTGGCTATATAGTTGATTTGAGGGCAGCTTGAGCTAAAGAAGACTCTCAACAATGACCAGAACAACAAAAGAGTCATTTAATTCAAGTGCATGCCACATTCTTAGCTGCCTGAAAGACAAAGGTGGAAAAGCAAACAGATCAGAAGGCACCCTTTCTCTCCTCTGCAAGCATATCTGCAGGCCTGCCCCCCATCTACCTCCTGTCTCCCACCTACCTCCCTTCTGGCTTAGCTCAGATGGCCCCACTTGCAGTTAGATCCACTGATAGCTTTGCTCTAGTCTTGGTCTGTACAAATCAAGGAGATCAAGGTTGCTAAAATATTCCCTATGCTTGTCCTTCTCAGTTGTGTCTGAGATTACGCAGTGTTTCTAGTTAAAACACTTCTCCAACCCCTGCCCAGGGCCTTCTAAATTCTGACTTACATGCCCAGATTATTTTACTCCGAAATCTGAACAAATTTGGTTCTCCCTATCTGTTTGTGCCTAGTTTCAACTCTCGCCTCTTTGAGAAGCCATCTTTGACCATTTCTTGTTCAGTCACATGTGAAACATGTCTTTCCTTTTACTTTCCTTATAGAGCTCATGCATTTAACAGCATCTTATCTCTTTGTGATGATCTAAGTTTATTGAACAAGAAATCTGCTTTTGATTATTGCATTTTAATTCCTTAAAGCAGATGTTGACATATAAAAACAATTCTCTGATATTTAAAATATGTCCACTCAGAGTTGAATTCATACAGTAAATGTTCTTAGCTTAAATATGAAGACATGTTTTTGTTGGACTGGGTGTAGGCTGGTTGTTGTTCTTGGGTTCTTGGTCTGTTTCCTTTTTATTTTATTTATTTTTAAGGGTAGGGTCTGATTATGTAGCCCTGGATATCTTAGAAAAAGATGTGTAGACCAGGCTGGCCTTGAATTTATAGAGATCTACTCAACTCTGCTTCCCAAGTGCTAGAATTAAAGATGTGTGTCATGTGTGGGAATTGAAAAAGCTCATTCAGAATTGCAAAGACAGGAGGGACATTTCATTCAAAGCAAAGCAATAGAACAGATCAAATGTACTATCAAGAATTACTGCAGGCACGTGAGTGAGAGCACTCAAACATCTTGGTTACTGTTTGCAGCGTTCTATTATGGGGTTCATGGGAACGGGGGTTGTTTGCTACGAGGCACAGTGTAGATGGTTCTCTTTGGCCTTTGCTCATCCCCTATGTCCCTTCTTGTAATGCATCTGATTCTAGTCACATTCATTTCCAGCTGTGCACGGGCATAAGATGGTAAACAGAGAAGTCTCCCTAAAAGTTCTCTTAGATGACAGTCTGCCTTCTTGCTCATGTGCCCTTAATCAGTGTAGTAGCAACACATGTCCTGTAATATGTTGTTTGAATAGATGCAGTCTAAAGTTGAGGGCCATTAAATGGATGAGAAACTTCCACCATTCAGACAGTGGTGAGAGTGTATGCAGCTCAATGTAGTCAGGGGTAGTCTTTGGTTATTAATAGGTTGCTAGGTGAATTGTTTAGAGAGGACTTTGTATGTGTATAGTATGTGCAGTTAAGGATTTTATGCTGTCAAGTGCATTACTGGAAGAGAAGTATGTGCATAGTCCAAACCAAGAAGACCAAGGTTGCTAAAATATTCCTTCCTCGTGTTTGTACATCTCAGTTTGTGTCCGAGATTTTGCAGCCATAAGCAATAGGACTAATGTACAAACAAACATACACATCCTTACCTTCAGCACAGCAGATCTGAAGAACTGTTAGGGTGCCTCTTATAAGGTTAGTGGAGAGATGCTGTGTTGCTGTTCATGACCTTTTACAGTTAATGAAGTTGTAAAGAAGAACTGACTCTTGACTAGGAAGTGGTTTATCAACCAGAAGCAATGATAGTACCAGACTAAGGAAAGAAGAATTTAGAATTCCTAACTCCTGGTTAAACAAATCTGCATAACGGTAGCTTCAGTATACGCCTGTGGATGGTAAACATTTCCTAATATACCATATTTCAAACCAAAAGCAACTTCTGCTCTGCATTGCTTTTCATGATGGCTGGGTAAAAACAGACGCGGCTTGTTTTCTTGAATGTTAGCTGTTCTGATTTAAAAAAAAAGAAGAAGAAGAAGAAAAAGAAAGAAAGAAAAATGTAAATTTTATTCCCATTGAAAAGAAAAGACACAGTTTATATCCTTTTCTCATTTTATATTTCAATTAAGCCCACTCCTCTCTCTGCCTTCTTTTCTTGCTTTTTGAATCAGACCCAGTTGGAATGCAGAGAGGAATGTCACTTGTGGTCAAAAATAGACATTTTCTTTTGCATTGACGTAATCATTTCCACTATTCTTCCTTGGCTTTTGTTATACAAAATGAAAACAAAAGCTGATAAAGATGTTGGCATGAGAGGCGGGAGTGGGAGGCAGAGGAATGGGGACAGGAAAATGGGAAGGCACATGCATTTCAAGCATTCATGGTGGCAGTGTTCCCATGGTTTCCTTTTATGTATAACCCCTCCAGGAGGAAGATTCTAGCAGGTGTCCTTTCTTCCCATATGGAGCTCATTTTTCACATCCACTGTATTGTGATGCACAGAAGGCTATGTGCAGTGGGAAGGATAAATGTGACCTCAACTGTCAAAATTCCCCACCTTGGCATTTCCTCTTATAATTCATCCATTTGTTTTGGTTTGGCTGTGGGAAATGAAGCATTCCCTGCCCCTCCCCTACAATTATCTCCCTTTGTTTATTTGTTTAGTTTTGCATCCCAAGCTCCTGTTCTCGTAGAAAGGTTGCATTTTTGTGTTCTTTAGGTCCAAGTCAGACTGCAGGTCAATAGATATTTACATATCCGATAGTAATTGCAAGGCACAAAATCGCCCAAAACCTTGTCTTAGCAATTCATCGTGTTGCGGGTTCTACACACACATTTGCATGGAAAACACATTCTCCACACAGTGGCTGCTATTTTCTTAAAGAATAGGACCCTGGTCAAAGATTTTTATCATGTCTTGCTTTCCCAGTATCTTCAAATATATTATGGTTCAAATAATGCGTTTATTATTTTAATTCATCACAGACATCAAAAGACAAAAATAACAATACATTTTGTTAAAAGAATCTTATTGGCTTTTCTTTGAAATTATAGAATTAAGCAATTTCTCATTCAAAAGAAAAAAAAAGAATATTCCAGTGAGCTGAGCTGCAGTTTTGTTTTCTAGACAGGAAAGGACTTAAGAAAGCAGAAACGGAGAATACAAGCAGATTGGTAGCTTAATAATGCGTCCGAAGAGACTTCCTCATTTTGTCAGCAGTTAATGGGTTAAAAAAAGAGGTCTTTCAGACTTGGCTCAGGCAAATGTAACATTTATTTGATTGGTTGCTGTGAATCTCCATTTAAAACCCCTTTTCCCTTTCCCAAGGCTGAGTAGTGGATGACAAGCTGTCTGTAAGGAGTGCATTCTCTGGCTTGATTCTGTCTATGGAGGTCAAGGAGGTTAGTACAAAATAACGCCCTCACATTTTATTTAATATGTGTTGTTGAAAAAAAAAAGAATGGGTCAAATTATCTGTGAGTAAAAGGCCACAGAGTGCATGTACTTGCTGACCTGTTTCACTGGAGTAAAATCTGGAATGAAGGAAGGTAATCATCACCAATTTTGCCATCAGTAGCGGTAGTACTAACCTTGTTAAACTGAGACTATTGTAACTGGTCCATATCTATCTTTATTATTTATTTGAAATTATAGACTGGACAGGGAATGAAATAAGGAAATCATGAATTTAGAAATTGTTCACATGTCATCTCAAAGTAAATGAGTAACAACAATTTAGAAAAGGTCTAGGAAATCAAGTTACCATGAATGGGAATGTTTAGAAACACAAGGCCTGGTGATTGCTATGCTCTTCTCCGTGTCCGTTGCTGGGATCTGTCACTAGAGTTCCTTGTGGAGTTATTGATGGTTGCGGTTATGACATGAACTAATTTGATATTGGCCTAACTGGCTAGCGTTTTCTGATTCTGGAGACTGTCTCTGAACTCTTGTTCTTGCTAGACTTGAACTTGTCTGCATGTCCCATAAGCGAGGGCACTTTGCATCCTATGAGTTCAGCCGAACTTTGTCGTAATACTTTACTCTGGTACTGAAGCTTCTTCATGTCCAGCATGTATTGACCTCGTGTCTGAGTTGAGTCCTGTTTTTCAACATGACAAATCATCAGCCTGCATCAAGGACAATCCGGCTTCCAGTAGGTTTTAGGTGTGACTGGAGGAGAGGAGATGTGTGCCAGTGAGAAGTCGGAGACAGTGAGAAGTTAGTGACTGCTGGCCCATGTGAGGACTAGAGCCATGGTCTGCAACATGCAGTGTCATCAATATTATCTTGGTTGGGTTTGGTTTGTGGATGTGCTTTCATTGCTTTGAAGAGGCAGTAATAGATTTTTTGAGTGGAAGAAATGAGGCCAGGGTAAAAATCGGGGAAAACGAAGGGGAAAAGTGCAAGAATAAGGGGAATGGCCAAATTCACTGGAAATTGTCTCAGCCTCCTTCTTAGGGCTTCAGATCTGTGTATGTCTTTGCTCCCCACTGTTCTGACAATCTGTCTTCATATATCAACTAAAAGGAAAGATGACTTGTTTTGGCTCATGGTTTCAGATATTTCACCCATTGGTGCAATCACCTGTGGGGTTCACCCACAGTGAAGCAGAGCATCATCAAATCAGGAATGTATGATAGACAAGGCTACTCATCCCAGAGAGGCAGGAAGCAAAGAGGTAACTCATAAGAAAGCTCTTTCTTGGGCTGGAGAGGTGGCTCAGTGGTTAAGAGCACTGATTGCTCTTCCAGAGGTCCTGAGTTCAATTCCCAGCAACCACATGGTGGCTCACAACCATCTGTAATGAGATCCGATGCCCTCTTCTGGTGTGTCTGAAGACAGCACCATGTACATATATATATGTATGTATTAAATCATATATATATATATATATATATATATATATATATATATATAAAATCTTAAAAAAAAGAAAGAAAGAAAACTCTTTCTCAACAAACATGAACATGAAATAAGTAGATAAATCCAGTTGCAGGATCAGAACCTTTATGATCCACTCACCCTGCCTCCCCTAAAGTCCATCTCTAAACACTGCTGCACTGGGGTCCCAGACTTAAAGATCCCAAATAGGGGATAACGAAGATTTTGCAGCACTGAGGATGGAGCACCTGCTTTCCTCTTCTCAACCTTGCTTCTTGTCCTCATCATTTACGTTCTTGAAACCTGTCACAGTTTGCAGGAGATGATAGAAAGGTGAGTCTTTGGGCAATGTGTTGGAAGATGTCTAAAGAGACAGTCTTTTCTCATCTTGCAAGTTAAGCAGTTGAGTGCAAAGAGGTTAATATATTTTCCACCAGCCTCGTGGTGAATGTCAGGGGCAGTTCCACAATTTGTGCACATTTAAAGCCTATATTTTCAAGTCACAACACAGTATTATCAGTCCTGCTAATGAAGAAATCATGCCTCAGTCACTTTATTGCCTAATTCTTTATTTGTGCATATGATATGTCAGAGATAATCATTAATAAATAAAGGAATTCCCACATGTAGCTTCAGTCCCATGAGGGTGGGACTGGAAAGGGACAGGTAATATCCAGGAGCCTCGGGGACACTTGGGCGGTTTTGGAGTATCAATTTAATTTGTCTCTGAGATCCATAATCTCGTCACTTCATAGTCTCACATAAGATCTGAGACTTTCTTAAAACTGCATCTCCTCAGGAAAAACAGAGGCTGTCCATGTTCTTGTTTAAGCTCACGTTTGTAATCTAGCTTAATAAAGCAGTGATTGGATACGGATTCCACACAGCACATACTAATGAGAAAAGTAACTTAGATTGACTGCATGATTCAGAGAGCTCTTAAAACTCCCAGAAGTCATTTCCCCACAATTACCGTGTTACTATATAAAGAGAAAGATGTGCTGTTCGGTGACTAGAATATCACGATATTATGGTTATTGAAGAATCAAATACATAATCACATTGGCATGCAGTTTTTGTCATGTTTCTGCCAGTTGTCTTTCAACTCTATGTTAATTATAGACAGTGACATTTTTAGGATGGGCAGATACAGCAAGTATGATTTTTTTTCAGTTGATTTCTGTGTTGAGCATCTTGGCTTCTATGCATTCTTGCTAATAAAGAAATGTGCTTTGTTCCTTGTTTAACAAAATAAGACCAGCAGGATGCCTTACTTTCTGAAACGTTTGATAAAGTATCCCTCTCATTGAGTTGGGAGAAAAAGCGATGTGTTTCCCCACTCGGTGAGCTCTGTGATGCAAAGCACCTAAGTATAATTCACTGTTCTTCCTATGACTTTCTCACTGCATCCTACTTCCCTTTTTTTCTAGCTCTTTTAAATATTTCTCACAGTTCTTGGTAAGCTGCTAATCACTTTAGGCTGTGAAATCCAGGATGCAGTAAAGTACATTACTGGCGCAGAGAGATGAGCCTTTTTTTTTTTTTTTAAGGAATTCAACACGGGTATTTGACACCCTTTTCACTTAGCAAGAGCTAAAATTCACTGACAAACTAAAATTATTTTTTTTTTTGCTGTCTTTAATATACTAATGGCAATTAACATAAATTAATGTTAATATGCACTATAACATACTAAAATTAAATATAAATGCTGAGGATATATGTTCAGTTTTACTCTCGGGCCTTTGATTAACATGCGGGGAAAAACTATTTGGAAATAGCATAGTCTTAAGTTGGTAAACACTCAGGCTAGAGTCTCAGCATGACCTCAAAGGATGTTTTAACAGAGAATCCTGAGTAACTGAGGGTCAGAATCATCATCTTTGCTGACATGTCTTTGTAATTACCTATAACATTCGGGGACTGTGTTCACCTCTGTCCCCATTTTACAAATTGATTTCACCAAAATAATTGATTATAGTTGAGGTGCTGGCATTCAGAAGGAAGCGAAGAGTCTTGAAATTATTTATAGTAAACAGAAGAAGAAAAATAGCCACCAGGGACATTTTATACAGACTTCTGTCTCTGTGTGTGAACTGGAACCTTGTCTTTCTATGCAGGCATTTCTGTGACGGCATGCACAGTACATGTTTATTATGGGTTCCAGGGAGGATGTTCCAGGCCTCAGCTGCTGTCCTGTGATGCTTCAGGTTGGGAACTGAAGAGCTGTGACGGCCTAGTCCCCTACTATTAGCCAATGTTTTTGTAGTGCAGACCTCACGTTCATGAAGTGAAAAGTACTTGTAATGTGTACTCATGAAATGACAAGAATCATGTTTCCGTGTTTGAAATTTTGTTAAACAAATGTAAAGAAAATATTTATTCAGATCACCCTTTTCTTATGGTTTGAAGGCAACTTTTAAGAGACTACTCTCAATTTAATAACCTCATGATATATAATAATTATGTATTATATATAATCTATAATAATATATTAATAAGAACATGCTAAGTAGGAAAAGGTACTCTAGATTTTATCTCAATTAAGAAGATTTTTGTGGTTATTATAATGACAAATATATCTAAGTTACAGGTCACTTTTAATGCTGCGTTTTGTTAGTTCTGAATAATTTATTGCAAAGCATTTATTGCAAAGTAAGGCTGTGGATAAGTTATTTTAAAGCTGGACTCATTGAGATTGAAAGTCAAGGCAAATGAAGAGAGGAGTTACTTTAAACTTGAATCCCATCAGGAAGCAGGTAGTCCCAATTCATGTCAGTCTTTTAAGTTTTTTTTCCTGCTATCTATTTATACATCTAGCAACCAGCAAACCAAGCAGATTAAATGACACTTAAAGCAGACATTATTAAAAAAAAGAAAAAAAATTGTATAAAGTCCTCTGGCCTCTCTGGAGAGAAATCTCTCACCATCAAAATCAATATTCTTTGTCAACCTACAGAAGGCAATAAGAAATATTTGGGTGCAATGGAGGGGAAACTATGAATTTCAAAAAGGAACAAATTGAAAACTTTACTCAGGCATATGTATTTGTAGGCAAAGATTCCTGAACCATAGGAAGCTCAGCTCTGGTGTAGCGATTTGAACTTTTCAATCTTATCTCGGCAGCTTTGCAGGATAAACCTCCAGGGACTTCAACCATGTTCAAAGGCGCCTTGTGATCATCACAAGTTGACTTGATCTGCATTTTCCAAGTCAAAATGTATTTATTTACAGAGATAGAGAACACATTTAGTTCTTGCTTTTGAAAAAGATACAGTAACAGGGCTTAATACTCTGACGCTAATATCTTGCTTAACCCAATGAGACATATGCTATCATTTTGTACAGTTTTCAGAAGAGAGAGGGAAGGATTGTGGGAGATTAAGTACTAAACTGCAGGCAGTGTCACTAGGGTTTTATTAAGTCTATATGACTTTAGAGCCCGCGTTCCTGCCTGCTTTCTGATCTGTCAATGAATCATCTAGATCTTGTGTTTCCTACTGAGCAGCCTCCAGTTCTTGACTATGCCCTATATGCTTTTGAAATACTTGAATCAAAATGGGCGACTGCCCACTTGATTTTGATACAGCATCCTGCTTCCTAAAAATTACAAATTTTGTCACAAACATTCAGTGTTTTTGTTAGGGTTATTCATATCTCTTATACTTTTTCCAGTTTATAGAGGTTTTTTTGTTGTTGTTGTTTCTGATTTTTTTTTTTATTTCGTTTTGTTTTTTAAAATAGGATTCTTCTGTCTAGCCTTGGCTTTTCTGGAGCTCACTCTGGTCTTGAACTCAGAGTTTTGACTACCTCTGCTTCCTAAGTGGTGGGATTGATTTATTGTTTCTTTTTTATGTGTTTCATGCTAAAGGAGGAACTTTAAAGTTGTGAACTCTGATGTGCATGTGTTTGAGTATTTTGGTTTCCACACACAGTGAGAGCCTGTGGTATTTACTTTCTGCTTCTGGCTTGCTTTCATTAGCAGAATGCTCTTAGGTCACTTCCGCCTCTGTTTGTAGAGATCTCTATGCTAAGATCTACCTTCATTTTGAAATGTGTGCTTACCAGACACATATGTGTGTTTTACAGGGGTTTTCTTTGTCAGCAATTTGAAGATTTCAGTCTGTTTGTTCTTGGGCTCTAAACTCCCCCATTACTGAATCATCCTTGGCCTCTAATGGACCACTTTCTCCTTCTACCAAAATTGCTTTTATTCAACCGATTAATTATGATGCCCCTTAGTATGGTTTTACTCATGTTTAATTTAGCATACCTCCTTTTGACTTAAACTTTATAAACTCATCCATATTAATACAAATTATCCCAACCTTAAATATGATCAGAAAGTATTATGATAGACATACCAAGCTTAAAACGTATCAGAAGCAGAAGTGTAGATCATTTTCTGGTTATCTACTGATGGATCATCAAAGCAAGATGAGAGTCGTCCGCTGATGAGAGCATCATGGAACTACGGAGGTGAGAGCGAATGCCAAGGTCACATTGTGCACATAGCACTGAGTTCTGTGCATCCCAGCATGTGAGCCATTTCAAGTGGATTTTCTCCTCCCAACAATAAATATTCTGTGATGAGGGGTTTCTACTGAGTCTCTTCTATCTGCTTCTTACTGTTAGATTCTCTGATTATTCATCTTTAATTGAATTACTTTCATAGCAAATGTGTTAGCAATATTGCCATTGCCATGTTGTGCTGATGATCTTGTGTGGAACCATACTAGACCAAGATTCCCTTGGATGGGGACGATAGAAAGCAGGCACTAAGGGGTCAGCTATAGGATGCTCTCAATCCTCCCTTCCAACACCTTTAAGTGTCTTTATTGACTCATCTCATTCTGAGTCTGTAATCAGGCATCCGGAGTATAAGACTGGCCCAGAAAAACTGACATTGATTTAAATTGCTTTAATAATAGCAGTTCTTGCACAAAAGAAAGCATGTAATATTGTTCTCACACTTAAGTCAAAAGAAATTTCACGGCCAGTCTTGATGGTATTTTGTGAAGCCAGCATTAAATTTATGACATTCTGGCAAGTAGAACAATGTGTTATTTGCTATCCTGGAAATACATACAGATGGATGATACCAAACCACCAATAGTCCTCTAAGTCAGAGCCCTGTTTAATGCTCTCTGTGAGATGGTCCTTGTCATTTTTATCTTCTAGTAAAAACTTTCACCCTCACTGAACCAAGTTATAAGTTTCAGAGTTAAGGGGAAAAAATTTCATAAAATATTTGCGAGTAACATGCAACAATAGCAGTCTGGATCTTGATAAATAAATTATAGTTCCTTTAAAAATGAATGATTCCCAGGGGAAAACATTGACAAAAAGGAGCACTTCTATATCTGCTGTGGCTAAGGAATCATAATATACTCAGGGTCTAAAACAGCAATTGGCCTCAAAGCCACCACAGGAAGAATTTGTACATTTGGTGAGGAAGAACATAAGCCTGCCTCAGCAGTCTCAAACAGAAACTCTTTTTTTCCCAAAAATAATTATTTACTATCATAAAATAAGATGTAAAATTAGAGAACTATATACAATGAAACTAATTCTGCCATTATACGCAAGTTAGTGGTTTGGGGGTTTATTTTAGCACAGCCGTCTTAACGTCCTATGCTATGGTGGTGTCCTTTTATCTTTGTACACAGTCATTGAAAAGGCATCACACGCCAAACCTGAGATCCAGTGGGGCTTGTTGAGAGACAGGATGAGATAGAAGCAAATGACCACACCAGCTCTCTTGTTTCTATCCTAGGGACTTATCTGGTTGTACATCATCTCAGAAACACCTTTGTTCTCCAGGATGGGTTGTGACAGTGACATTAGCTGAACATGTAGGCCAGAAGAACCTTGTAGCATTTTTATATCTTAGCAGATGTGTGAGAAATGAGGTCCAGTCATTGTCTTTGGCACATTCACCTCCTGATGAAACCGCAGAAAACATTCAGATTCTCTAGAAGAATTTTGGGCTCAGGTTAACAGGTAAAACACAATACATAAGGTAAATTTTTTTTTCCAGTAAATACTGAATACCATCATTTAAATCCAACCTAAATGTTGTAGGGTGATATTGATTTTAAACATCAACTATTGTTTATCTGAAATTTACATTTGATTTTATATTATGTTATATATTATATAGTTATCTACTCTGAACTGAAGGAATCTCAGTGTTGGGCTGATTCTTGGTTGTGGGGTCTGGTCAAGAACATATGACGTTGTGCTGAGATTTTTGGGTTAGCCTGATCTTCTGTTGGTCTTGTGTGTAGGCAACCATAGCTATTGGGAATTCGTGATTAAGATAGGTTTGCCATATCCAGAAGAAAGCTTTTCAAAACATTTCTCTCAATCCTTCAGATCTTTCATTCATTCTGCCTTCTCTTTATGATGTTCCTGGAACTTTGGTAGTGTGTGTGTGTTGGGGACAGCTACAGTAGATAACCCATCAGGGCTGAGCATATGGTATATTATTCTTAGCAGCATGATTAGTTATGAATCTCTTCATTTACTGATGTCCACTGCGAAAGGAGCTTCTCTGACAAAGCCTGAGTTCGCTCCATGTCTGTGGATATAAATATTTAGAAGGCTCTCTACAAACATGGCCATTTAGCAATATAACAATAGCAAGTCTTACACTATAACCTATGATCTCCCCAGCCATACAATTTTGAGCATAATTATAGTACCAGGAATAAATTTTTTTTCTATGTGGACCAGGTCTCAAATCTAATCAGAAAGCAGTCAGTTACCCATGATAGTCCTGCCACCATTGTACTAGTAAGTATAACATGCCTGGCAGAAGAGTACTGTATCATACAGGGTTCAGTGCTAGATAAAACCATTGGCATTTTTTCTCACCCAGCAGCCTGCATAACACCTTCTGGCATTATGAAAGTTATCAAACAGGGAAGAAGTGTCCCGGTCAGTTTGATATTGATTTCTTATATCCTGCACAAAAATGTGTGATGTCTTTAGCAGTAGGATTTTGCTGTGTATTTATGGTGCTTTTTTGATTCTTAGTAATGGAAACCCTGATGTTATATATCAAAACCAGCCAGGCACACATACACAAAATGAAATGTCTGATTTCCCCCTCTCTCACCCCTGTAACACCCCAGATTGATAGACTTCTTGCCTTTTCTACCTTGGAAACAACATAATGTTGTTGAACCACAACAGCCTAGTTTGAATGAATGGCTTGGGGTTGTCATGGCTCAGAAGCTGTGTGGCTACAGTGGTTTGAGGAAACAGCATTTGATAGACATTTATTAGTGCTCAAAGAAGATTTTTAATTATGTTAACTGCCATTTACTGCTTTGAGTTCATGAGAAAGGCTTATTGTATGTATGAAGGGCTTTTTAATTGTGTATGGCCTTGATGGACTCAATAATTTATCATTCAGTTTTCACAGGTTTGTCACATGGGGTGGGTCAGGAGATAGAGGCATAGATGATCTGTGAAAAAGTGTTTTTAATATAAACCTTTTAGGTCAGAAATGAGCAAGTCAGGACAATAAGGTTTAGGACTGGCTACTTTGAATATTTCCAGTGATTTCTAGAGCACAGAAACTTCCTCTGGTTGTCTGGTCCCTCCCCATGGAGGCATTAGGGTAGATAGTCGGTCACTAGGCTAGTGAGAGCCTTAAAGGGAATGGCTGAGGTGTGAGCGCTGGTCATGTTGACTGGCATCTGAAGAGCGCACTCACATGTCAGGAGCTTTATAATCACACAGAATAGGCCAACAAGGTTTCAAGAGGTCACATCATCACGTTACATGTGATTAACAGGTGAAAAGACGGTGACTATCAAGCCCACAGTTAAATAGTCAAGCTTACATGACTAAAAAATAAAACCAAGGAAATATTACTTGAACGGGAAATGGAAAACTATACAACTCTCTTTGATTTGCGTTGAAATAACCTGATGGAATCAAGGAGTAGACATGGAAAATGCATTTTTTCCATTCGGTTTGTAGAAATATTTGCCTTAAATGGTTGTACATAAATTAGGGTAAGTGACATAAGCTTTCAAAGTCGCACCTTCCTTACTCCTCAGATGGAAATAGTAATAAGTCCCTCCCAGATGATGAATGGAAGGTGACTACATTGTGATCCTGATCACAGTTCACATTTTTTTAGCGAGTCATTTTCAGTGACATGTTGTATCTTGGTGTCTGCTGTGCCCGTGTGTGTTCATAAACTGATGTGAACAGAAGCCCTTAGTCTGTTTAGCGTGTATCTCTCTCAGAACCCTTCCAGGAGTGGAGCCATTGTAAAAACATTGTGATGTATACTAACTTTCATCAAGGGCTTCTTCGCGTTCGCTGCTGTTGCTGCTTTTAACTAGGAGTTTAGCTCATTCGCTTATGATACTATGTAGTAATTTCATAGCCTGTGAATTTGATGCTTATGTCTATTCACTTTAAAAATATTTTGGGGGCAATTTCATAGATGCATATTGGGATTATATTCACCCCTAGTTTTCCTCTCATATCTCCTTTGAATTCTTTATTTTTCCCACTGGTGACCTCTTTCCATAGTGACTATACAATTACAAAATATGACAACCCTTCTTCCAGGAGCCACTAACAATCACTAACCACTAATGACTACTAACAGTCAGAAACTCCCCAGGAAGGGACAGTGCCTCACAAGCACCTCCTCTAACCATATTGGAAAGTTGAAGATATTATCATGTACTGGTGAGGCAGAGTGTCACGTAGAAAAGGCCTTGTATTTTATAAAAGAGAAATGTCCCTCTAGGGAGAATAATAAGAGCCGTCATGAGTGGGGGGAAAAATTAAAAGCACATTTCCTCAAGGATCAGCAGGGGGCACTAAGACTCCATAGGAAAAATAGCATTCCTGCAGCATTCACAAGTCAATTTTCTTTTACTTTAACTCCGAATTGATAACACCATAAACTCTGTGTTTTTATCTTCATTATAGCTGATAGTGTATCAGTTCTTTTAAACTCCCAAACTGTAGCCTGTTTAAGATTTTTTTTTTTTATGAAAAAATCTACCAATTTAACAAAGTTTCCAGTTCTCCTGATCTGTATCTGTGGCTGCTTCTCATTCTGCATTCAAATGAAACACTGTTTCCTCTCTTTGACAAACATAGAGTAATTAGGATTTTCACAGACAAGTGATTACCTAATAAATGACCTTCGGTGGGCAGCTCTATTAAAATGGAGCAAAAAGGATGTTTACTACAAGCGGTGGCCAAGAAGGAAGTTACGGGAACATGACAAGGTTTGCATAAAGAACAGCTTCTTCAGTTCTAAGAATAACATAATGAAGGTGTTTACTAAACCAGTAGATCTGTCTGAAAAAATAATTATAAGCCTGACAGGACACCAGACTGTAAACACAAGTTACGATTGGCTAGTGCAATGCTTCATTAATCCCATGGAAGTCCAAGGATAAAGTAATAATGCTTATAGTAACATAATGTATGAACCTGGGAAGGACAAAGCCCTGTGATCAGTTTTCACACACCTTGTCTCATCCAGGTCAAGTCAGAGGATGAGGAATAAGAGCGTGGACGGTGAGTGGAATGCCTTTGGTGTGCGTTTCTGTGCAGATAACTGCTTGTAAAGCAAATTGCTAGTGGCTCTCAAACAGAACTTTGGAAATAGCTGTGTAGTTTCATCTGTCCTCTTGTTTCTATGTATGCACTATATTAAAAATATGACTTAAACACTAAACATCTTTTTTTTTAATGTCACCTAAGGGCCATGAATTTGTGAGTAAGCAAGAGGGTGGCAGTGCACAGAAAGGATGGGAAGAAAGGAGAAGGGAAAACGATGTAATCGTATCCCATTTTCAAGAAACAGTGATAAATAAATAAATAAATAAATAGAGAAGCAACAAATCTTTAAAAAATTTGCTTTCCTTTGGTTCAGTCAAGCTATGGTTTAGGTAACCCGTGCATTCTCTGTAAATGGTAGACTCTAGAAGGTAAGTTCTGGGGAGAATACTATTAGCAATGCAGCCAGACTTCTCATTCTATACATGAGAAAATGACAGGCCCTGAAGGGCCACTAGCAGGTTTTGGTATGGTAAGTGGACTTGGAGTGCATCTCACTGGTTCCCTGGTTCCAATAGAGTTCTTGCTGGACTGCTACTTTCTGCCTTTCTCATTTCTATGTATTTATTATTTTCTTAAATTGACAGAAATTACCACACCCCAAGACATCAGATATTGTGGGATATGATCAGATTGATTAGGTCACATGCTTATGGTTTTGTATGGTGAGACTATTAAAATCTATCAATGATTTTAGGGGAAATAATGTTATTAGCTACATCAATGAGTGGTAGATCTCTCGAATTTATTCCTGTTGTCTGATACTTTGTATGATAATAACCGCCCACCATTCTAGTACCTTCTATCCTATTTTTTGGGAAGGCTTTGCAAGTGTAAAATTAGACAGTGTTGCCATTGTCTACTGGCTTGTTCCACCTCCATAATATCTTCCGGGTACATCATCTACATTCTCGTGTATGACATGGCTTCTCTGTTTCTAAAGGCTGACTAGCATTTCATCATGGATGTATTCTACATTTTCTTTTCTTTCCTTCCTTCCTTCCTTCCTTCCTTCCTTCCTTCCTCTCTCTCTCTCTCTCTTTCTGTTTTTTTTTTATTATTTTTAGATTTTTTAAATTTGTTTTATGTATGTGACTATACTGTAGCAGTCTTCAGACACACCAGAAGAGGTCATCAGATCCCATTGCAGATAGTTGTGAGCAACTATGTGCTTGTTGGGACTTGAATTAGGACCTCTGGAAGAGCAGTAAGTACCTTAACCACTATCTCTCCAGCCCCTCCACATTTACTTTATTCAGTCCTTTGTTGATAGACACGTCAGTTGATTCCATATTTTGTCTATTATCAATAGTATCAATGGGCATGCAGGTTGACCACACCTCTATTTTTTATTTGCCATAGTGCCGTTAGTGTTTTACATCTACTTTTAATTTTTAAAGGGAACATTGCATTCTTCTCTACAAATACTATTCTAATTTTCATGTGTGCCATCAGTGTTTGTGTGTGCATTTGTGTATTTCCTTTTTTCCACTTCTTACTTCTCCTTCAATACTAGCCAGGTTAGTATGTTTTCATTTGCATTTCTCTGGTAAGTGATCTCAAACAATTTTAAGACCACTCATCATGAAGAATTATTACTTTTGTTCGTAGGTGTGGCAGGCAGAGAATAACTTCAGGTCCCTCCTTTTCAACCATGTGCCTTCTGCTAATTGAACTCAGGTTGTCAATCTTGGGGGCAAGTTCTGTTCCTTTGCTGATCTATCTCTTCTGCTGGTCATGCATTGTTTTGTACACTTATTGGCAATTTATATATCTTCTCTCAAGTAGTGTCTGCTGAGACTGTTTTCCCATTTTTAAAATTTTAATTAAAATATGCTTACATCATTTCTCCATTTTTCTTTCTTTCCTGTAACTCTTCCCATAACTCCTCTCTTATCTTTCCTCAAATTCATGGCTCTTTTTTTTATTATTATTGCTACCCATGCATACGTATATTCATAAATATATTAATAAAACATGCTGAATCTATTTACTATTGCTTGTATGTACATAATTTGGAGGCTGATCATTTAGTATTATATAACCAATTAGAGTGCTTATATCTGGGGAAGACCAGATATAAGCACTTATATAAGCACTTTCTTTCTCTCTTTTTTCTTTCTCTCTCTGCAGTCATTAGTTGCCTATAGTTCATCGTTGGGGTGGCGATCAATGAGATCTTATGCTTCCACATCAGCACAGGGGCTGTCATTGTTCTGATCTTGTCTAGGCAGTCATAGTGTTGGGCATTGTGATTACAGCTTCCTATTCATTTGTAGGAGACATGACCTTAGAGAAGATTTCCTGCTCCTATGCTCTTACAAAATCTCCTTCCATTTCTCATAATTTTCCCTTAGCTTTAGGTACAGGAGTTGCGTTATAGATGTATCCAGTGGTACTAGATACTCCATGATCAGTCATTCTCTGCATTTTGAGCAGTTATAGGTTTCTGTGGTGGTCCCCATCTGCTGCATGAAGAATCTTCTTTGATGAGAGGCATTCCTATCTATGCCGTAAATGGTATAATCTGTGTGTATAGGATACTTATTTAGGATGCAGTTATAAATTATCCCTCCTCCAATTCATGTCTTCCTGACTCCTCAAATTTATGGTCTCTTATTGTATCTTTTTTTTACTTTAGTTAATGATTTGAATATATTTTATCTTTTCAGAAAATAGTGACAATTACTTTTATTTTCTAGTCTCTCATTTATTTCTACTCTAATCTTTACTATTTTATTCTGTCCACTAAGTGCAAACAGTGTGTTCTTTTTTACTAAATTCTGGAGGGATGAGAATCAATTATTTAAAGTATTATATGAAGAATAAATTATTTCTTCCTTTTTGATGTGAACATTTGTTGCTTCATGATTCTTTTTTAAAGCTACATCTCCATTCATAGCTTGTGCTATGCTGTGTGTAGAAGTTTATTTGTCTCAAGATTCTCTTTTAGTTTTTGCGAATCATTGACATTGTGGGAGGCTGTTGTTTCATTTCCATCTCATGGTGAATCTTTTAGAATTCCTTCTGTTGTCGTCTTCATTTCATTAGAAAGGTTACATGTCATAATTTTATTTCTTCTACTTGATCAGAAGAAACTTGATTTCATTCTCTCATTTTCAACTCTTGATTTTATTTATATATTTTTAAAAATTTCTATCACAAATATCATGTGTGTGTATATACATACATATACATTTATGTAATATCTGTGTTAATTTCCTCTTATTTACCTTTTGCACTGACCCATGTATGTCAAATATGTACCCTGCCATTGCTATATACTCATAGTGTAATCTTGGTACTTTCTGTTAATTTTCTGCTTTTGTTTCTCTGATTTCATTGAGTTGTTATCCTAAAGTTGCCCATGAGTCTTTAAACTATAGTTACATTGAATTCTTTTTTGTGGGGCACATATTTGCATTTTTTGAAATTACCTACTACAAGATTATGACATACATTTTGTGCTGTTATGGTTTTTCATTTTTTCCTATTTTTTATATATTGATATGTGTGTATTTGATAAAGTAGGAATGTAATTCTTTGCAGATTGTTTTTTTTTATGGGCAATTCCATGTCCAGAGATTTCAAGGAAACTATGAGTAGGCTTTTCAGGAGTTCTGAAATCAAGTTGGCCTGGCACCTGGGTCAGCAGTTTGATAATTCTAACATCTCATCTTCAGGGTTGTCTGGTATTTATATCTATTGATCTAGACCTGTTTGTTTTGTCTGAAACTTTGATCCTG
This sequence comes from Arvicanthis niloticus, assembly GCF_011762505.2. Classification (NCBI taxonomy): domain Eukaryota; kingdom Metazoa; phylum Chordata; class Mammalia; order Rodentia; family Muridae; genus Arvicanthis; species Arvicanthis niloticus. Next base: position 66,393,070 of record NC_047669.1, on the reverse strand, counting down.
GAGTATGTATCTTTAGAGGATATCCTAAAGCCTGTACCCATAGAGTTTGATTTGTAATTATGGTAGACCCAGAACCTGAATCTTTAAAGAAAGTACAAGAGACTTAGTCAGTGGTTGAAAGAAATTAACATTTATTGAGCTGACCCTGGACTCTAGGTCTTTTCAAACTCTGAAAAGTTTGGATCTAGAAATAATGAAGCCTGGATTAGAATATGGGGGATACTGGCCTGATAGCTAGATTTAGATTCTGGCCTAGAGACTTGAGTCCTTGAAGGCTATTCTTAGCTTAGATATACTTCTTTTCCATTTAAGGTATAACCTAATCATTCATCTATCTATCTATCTATCTATCTATCTATCTATCTATCTATCTATCTATCTATCTATCTACCAATCATCTATCTCTCTATTCATGTATACTATTTTTAAACTGATTTGCTAGCAAAATGAATAAAAAGGAAAACAAGGTAAGTGTATGTTCTATGTGCATTTGACCAATTTCCATGGAGCTTAGAAGAAACAGGTATTTTAGTCTAATTCACAAGAACGATTTCAGTCTAAATGAATAAACTTTGCTTATAAACAAGGGTTGCAAAATCTCAGATGAAGGCAGACACACACACTTGGTACCTGGAGACAGCATTTTTCCCAGCTTGTAGAGTTGCCCCTGTGTCCTCTCATAGAGGGAAAGGCAAACACATTCTCATGGGATTCCTTGATAAGGGTGATAACTAAATGGGGTCTGTCTTGTAAAATCATCCTCAATCCACCACCACCTAATTGCATTACCACGGGTATTAGACTGTCACTATACTCAGTTTTAAGAGATTAAAAATCATTCAGATAAGAAACTGTGGGTTATAAAGTGGCTCAAAGAAATGAACACAACACTTAATTTTTTTTTCTTATGATTTTCAATACAGACAATATTGTTACCTGTTAGGACAGCTGGTAATAACACAGTCAGAAAGGAACACTTCTGTTCAATCCAGAAAGCATATTACTTTCCCAATAGTAAGTGTGAGTTGTGTGTCTTCTTCGTATTTAGCTGACTGTGCCAATGCAGTCAGTCCATCTCCACTGTCTTCCCTCAATATAATTAAATCAGTTTTATTATGCTGAGTCTGTGATGACTCGGTGTGACGGTGTTAGCTGCCAGTGAAAATGGTTTGTTCACTACATTTCATGCTGATTCGCTTTCTATTAACAAAAATGGAATTTCCAGGCCTCATTACAAGATTAAATTTTTGATAGAATTAAAGATTGTTGATCCTTTCTCACCAGTTTTTGTTTTGGGAAGTAGCACCCTGAAACGAGGTTTCCAAAACATCATTTCTCCAAAGATGCATTTTCAGTCTGGTTCCAGGCAAGAAGCTGGGCCGTCTATCAGTGACCTTGACAGAGGAGGTAAATAATGTGTAAATGAACAATTTGGAATAAATGAAAAAACCTCTTACAGAATAGAGGGTATAACCAGCTCAAAATATCTGTGAACAACAAAAATTAACTATGACTCTAGGGATAGAAGTCTTGAGAGTTCTGGAAAATGCTGAAAGATCCCTTTTACTTTTATACAACAATGATTTAATTTTGCCTTCTGGGTAGAGAAGATGCAAATAAATTATCTTTTGAATAAACAAGAGACCAGTTTTCTTCTCGCTTTTAGCAAGCAATCTTTGGGAAAAACTAAAGACTTCTCCATTCATTTTGACTACGAATGTTGAATTGTCAGTATATTTTTGTCATGGATTAAGAAGGGACTCTGAGAGTCCATATCTCACAGATAATGAGAGAGAGAGAGAACCTTACACATTGCCTAGACAGTTTTAAAACATTTGTTTATACTTATTTTATATGTAGAGGTATTTTGCCTGGATATATGTCTATGTACCAGGTGTGTACAGTGCCTACAAAGGTCATTGGAGCCCCTGGAACAGGGGTTACAGGTTACTGTGAGCTCGCAGTGGGTGCTGGGAATTGAATCTGGATACTCATAATCATTGAGCCAATTCTCCAGTTCCTCCCAGACATGATGAAAGTTCTCTGTTTGCCTTAGGATAGTTTTTCTTACAGCAAATTAAAGAAGGTATTTAATAATTGGATCCAAGGAAATATGTTGACAGCTTATGCATAAAGAACAACTCATTAAAATGAGTTTAAAAATATCATCAAAAATGCTAATTTAAAAAAATTCCATGTTTTAATGCATGATTCTTTATTGAGGAACTTAAAATATAGGCCCTCCAAACCTCTATTTTATGGGCAGACACTGTGCCAAATTTCCCTGGGTTTCTTTCTTTCAGCTTCATTCATTTCTGTCAAAGTCTGAATTAGTGCACAAGGAAATTTTGATTGATACTTGGTATTGTATTTGCCCTACACAAAATACCCCATGGGTGTCTCAGGATGAGTCTGTGATACAGTGTGAAGATAGCAGGGCAATGTGGCTAAAGCCACACAGTGGTAAGTTTCAGAAATGAAATTTGCATTTGTGTTTGTCTGGTATCAAAACTCTTACTGTATTTTCCTGTCTATATGTTTAATTTCATGAACTAATCCATAAACTGATAACTTCTTTAGAGTACAAAACAATTTCAAAAGTAATGATTGTTTCAAAAAACTCACCATATTCTTCTAACAAAGATTTCTGAGACCCAAGGCTGAGATCCAAAGAATCAATAGTAGGGTGCAGAGTCATTTCGAAGGTGCTAGTTGGGAGAGGCTTTACTTACTTGGGGCTTTTTGACATTGACGTCACACATAACACCCAGAAGCTGTAACTACCTCTATTCTATATTTTGATTCTTTTCCTTGACTTGCTTGTCTGACTTCCTCTATCTGTAGAAAATTAGTCAATAAAGTTATTTGATTTCTAGGAGTATGAACGATGAAAAAAAAACTGAGAAGTTATTTTTTGAAATAATAATGAATAGATAGGGTTGAGTGACTATGAAGTGTTTCCAAGTATTTTTTCAAGTTTATTTACTTTTTTATCTGTATTCATTTGTGTATGCCACATGTACGTGGGTACTCACAGAAGACAGTCAATGGTATTGGGTTTCCTTGAGTTGGTGTTATAGGCAGTTGCAAGCTGCCTTATGTGGGTACTATGACCCAACCTGGGTCTTCTGCAAGAGCAAAAAATGCTCCAAGCTACTGAAACATCTTGCTAGCCAGATTTTATTTCCTCTTTATCAGACGATTTACAGTGGAAAATTTTGCTTCTCTCATTCATGAATATAAGGTACTCTTGAAATTTGCTTTGGCCAAATAAAATATAGATTTATCCTGGGCCTAAGCAAGATATGGGTCTCAGGACATCCCGAAAGCATCTTTGCTTTCCGTGCCTAAGCTGTCTTAAGAGAGAGCTCAGATATGTTGGCAGATATTGAAAGACACATGGCCCAGCCATTCATGTAAGTCCAGCTACACATAAAACATGTGAATTAGGTTATGTTAGAACAGCAAGGCTGATATGCATACACATAATATGCTCAACTGAGAGAAAATAGATATGGCTCAAACTGTCTGTAGATACATGAGAAATTATCATGACAAGCCTTTTATTTCTGATATTATATTATAGCTCTGATTAGCAATGAATTAAGGTTAAGGAGCAAGACAACTGAGTATTGTGTAAAGTAAAACCAAAGTGAAGTAATTCTTTAGAAACCAGGATGAGCAGAAATAGAATTCAGGCTTGAAAACAAAGGAGGAAGAGAGCTGGAAGTGTAGTTCACTTAAGTAGTTTGTGTGCTTTATCAATCCCGAAGACTAAGGTAGTTACAATGTGTATGCATATCTAAGATTCAATAACAAGTGTCAGAGAATATTAGTACTAGACAAAAACATTTGGCCTTCTCCCTTGATTGAAATAAAACCCACTCCTTGCATGTTACTGGAATTTACGTGGCCTGGCCTTAAGCTTCTTGCTATTCCCTGCCACAAGCTGTTTGAAATGGCTGAATAAAGTAAATCATTTTGTTTTGGTATGTGAACTTTATGTTACCACTCTCCTTTTAGCTGAAATAAGCAGTGGGAAAATTGCATTTCTGTGAAGTGAGTTCTTTAAAATATGCACCAGTGTTCCAAACAGCTAGCTAATTTTTGAGTTCATCAAATGTGTATTTAGATGGTGAATGTATCCGTCACATAAACATTTTGTCAATCACCGCCTTCCTTCTGTTCTGACACAGTATGCTGGAGCACCATCTAAAATGTGATGAATGTCGTGCTCGTTCCAAGTGAGAATTAATTATAGCGATGCAAGAGGGCTGTGAAAGCCACCCATACTCCACGACAATGTTGCATTAACAGAAGCACTCGTTAACATCTCAAATACAAGAGTGCACACACATGTACTTAGCAAACCCTTCAATTCAGCTTATTTAAGTTAGTTTATTCCTTGCTAACATTTATTCCTTGTTAACATTCCTTGCTCAAGTTAACTCTGAGCAGAAACTCCAGTCCTAAAATTAAGTCTGAAACTAATGGCAATGGGTGGACACAATTAGGTGTTCAAGAATTCAGCAGTAATTCTATCACTTATTCAAAATTGAGTTAAAAATAGTTTTCTTTTATTTTTTTAGAATATAATATACTTACACTATTTCTCATTCCCCTTCATTTCTCCACATTCTCCCACAGCCCTTCTTCCTCTTTTTCAAACTCATAGCCTCATTTTTTTTTTAAATAAATTGTTTGTGCGTGTGCACGTTTACATGCATAAATACATAAATACACCCTCCTTCACCTTCATAATGTTGCTTGTATGTGTGTTCTCAGGGCTGACCATTTGGTATTGGATAGCCAACCACGTGATCTTCCTTGAGAAAGACTGTTTTCCAGCACTTAGCATTCCTTAGCTGCCTCCTGGGCTTCCCCTCATCCACTTTAGCAGGTTGGTTGTTGTTCTTGTTCCTCTCAAGTTTCAGCAGTCATTTATTAAAGTGACAGTGACATTGACATAGCTTGAGAATACAAGATAATTCAAAGGGGACTTAAAGAGGATTTGATCCATGCCATTTGAACATAAATAAAGATAAGCTTCACTGTTTGATATGTTGGCAGTGCAGCGTTTCAGAATTACTACTATATATCTAGATCTTTACATTCACTGGTGACTTATTTTCTTGAGCACTGACAAGCACCTGAGGCTGTCATTGCAAATGCATATGACTGGGTAAAAATATAATACTGCAAGTGTATTGACAATGCAAAAATACTAGACTGGGCAATTTAAGAATAATGTTCGAAGGTCTAAAGAAGGCAACATTGTGTTTCTAGTACTTACCCAAGCATCTTGGCCCACTGAAGATTTTATCTGAGCTACTACCCTTGACTCTTTGTATATCTATACTAACGTAGTCTAAAAATAATTTGAGTAAGACAGCATAGAAAAAGCTCCCATAGGTCAAACATTCTACCTAAATTTCTCTCATAATTTTCTTTATGTTTTTTCAAGTAAGAAATGGTAGATCAGGCATTTTAACTTGTAAATATTTGACCATATCTCACTTAAAAAAAAAAAAGACAACTTTTACTAAATAGAATTATGGGTTAAAAAAAATAAAAGGAGTCCAGAACCCTTCCTTTCCTCAAAGAGGAAGTAATTAGATGCCTGGGTAACTTGAGATACTTCTGAGAATATTGTTAAAAGGGACAGATACAAATCTCACTTAGGAGGATACAGAGCCAGATTGAGACAGAAATGCAGATCTGCATAGTCTATGAAGAATGCAGGTTTGTGACTCTCTGAAAACCTGAGTGGCAACAGAATTAAGAAACAAACACCTGAGGAGATGTAGCTGTGAGTGACAGACAAAACAGCTTGATAATATGTAAATCAGACCATTTGCTAGGGAGTAAACAGGAAAAACCCACTGCAACCTCTACAAAGGCCTTTTACAGTGGGTCTCATTGCTCTGTATGCCATTTTCAAGGCCCGGCTTCTTGCTTTGTATTGTGCATTTCAATTTGATGGAGAGAAATATACACTACAATTTCTGCTATGAATGATGTTTCTGAAAGTTACTGTTAGTTTGACCATTTTGAAATTCAGTATTAAAAATTAAGATGGGATATATTCAATATTTTTAAATGAAAGGAAAATAAAGACAAGTATAAAGTTGTTCCCTGAACTTGAAAAAAAAAAGTTGTTTACAACTACTATGTTTGCCCCAAAATAAACAATAGCAAAACTCAGTACGGTTTGAGCCAAGACTCATATATTTTGTGAATTACAAGGTACTGGGTTACCTAAAATGAGACACTCGCAATCTGCATGTCTAGGGACTGGAAACATACAAGCTGTTAGTAGTTTTTCTTTGATCATTTAGCACATCTGCACATGTTTAGATCAGGTATTTTTTTTCTGGAGGTGAATTTGAAGTTTCCTGCTTGGTTGCAGAGATCTGAAACTACTGTTTTCTCATTTAAGATGATATCTTTTAGTAGTTTTTCTCAACTGCACACATCCAGTTTTGTGCCATTCTAAAAGAATATTGTATCTAGAATACAGTTAGAAATTACACTGGCTTAGGAGGACAGCAGTAGTAGGCTTGCCTCTGGGGTTCTGTGTCTTCTCTAGTCATGGGTAGTTGGCTGTGGTTACAATCTCAGGGATGAGCTGCCTCCTCTAGAGTAAGCCTTAAGTCCATTGGACAGCTGTTTGCTATCCAGAAGATAAAAGTGCCACTGTTACTCCTTTGGGAAAGCCTTGCCAAGCCAGTTATTATTGTGGTTCATAGGTTTACAACTCAGGATTACTGATGTCTTTTCTCTCTTGGCAGTTTGCATATCACAATACTAGTGTTCAGAGAGGAGGCATCTATGTCAGTTTCAGGAGGATTCCTCTAAGCTCTGTGTCTAAAGTGTCTTCAGCCTTTAGCAGTCTGGACTTAAGCTAAAAATCTGAGAGACAGTGAAGAACAACGTGTGTGTGTGTGTGTGTGTGTGTGTGTGTGTGTGTGTGTGTGCATACACATGTGCATGTGTGTATGTAACAACAATAAATGAGAGGCTATGAATTTGAGAAGGATGGGGGTTATGGGAAGAGTTTGAAGATAAGAAAAATTGTAAATAAAATACCAATGTATAACAATCTCAAGAAATTAACTTTATCTCTTGAACAATGGTAAAGAGGACATGCATTGCCTGTTGACTACTTAAAGCTTATCAGTCTAGAAATCCTGTGTACTAATCTCCCATTTTCAGCTTATCTATCTATCTATCTATCTATCTATCTATCTATCTATCTATCTATCTATCTGTCTGTCTGTCTGTCTGTCTGTCTATCTATCTATCTATCTATCTATCTATCTATCTATCTATCTATCTATCTATCTATCTATCTTGTTACCTATCTATCTACTTATATATTTTATATCCCAATCACATCTTCCCCAGCCTCCTCTCCTTCTAGTCCTTCTCTCTTATCTTCCCTCCCTCCATACTCCTGTCCTCTCTTTCTTCTCAGAAAGGGGGATACCTCCCATCGATATCAACTAACCTTGGCATATCAAGCTGCAGTAGGACCAGGTATGTGTTCTCCTATTGTTGCTAGGCAAGGCACCCTAGTTAGGGGAAAGGGATCCAAAGGTAGGCAATGTAGTCAGAGTTAGCCTCTGCTCCTGCTGTTAGGAGTCCTACATGACAACTGAGCTGCACAACTGTTACTTAGAGGGTCTAGTCCTGCTAGTCTAATGCATGCTCTTTGTTTGATGGTTTAGTCTCTCCAGGCCCCAGTGGGTCCAGGTTAGTTGATTCTGCATAAGGGTTTTTTGTTGTTGTTGTTGTTGTTTTGTGGTGTTTATAATTTCTCTGGCTCCTTCGAAACCTTTCTCTCCCTCTTCAAAAGAATCTTCTAACTTTTGCCTAATGTATGGCTGTGGATGTCTGTATCTGTTTCCATCAGTTGCTGGGTAAAGTCTCTCATATGACAATAGGATGAAGCCTGTCATTTAGGTTCTTTAGAATCACATGGTCGGTCAGTCATCATGTCCCCAAACAACTTTTCCTTTGAATGAAACATGGAGAAGATAAAAAATAGAGCTGTTTTTTGTTTGTTGTTGTTTTTGTTTGTTTGTTTGTTTGTTTGTGGTGTGTGTGCGTGCTGGTAGCTACAGATCAAACCTGTTCTCTTGCTTCACCCCTTTCTCAATGGGAACAAAGCTAGCTCTTCTGGACATGACATGAGTCACTGTCTAGATTCAATTTTACAGGATGCTCAGGCATAGGGCTGCACGATATTTGGTAGATTATGAGTTGAATTATATATTGGACTTTTGTGTCCTTAAATTTTGTCTTATTTTGAAAATTTGTATAGGTTTGTTCTGGCTTAGACATAAAAAATGGTGTTTGAGAACTCTTCAGCGGAGGGATTGATTTTAAGTTCCATATCAAACCCTTTAAGTGGTGTACATACATGATACTCATTTTCTTTCTGGGAAAAAATAGCTATTACATTCTAAGGCCGTATGACATATAATTTAAGACTTGACAATATAATGAAAATAATTAGCCATCTACAGAACGATTTCAACATCAATACACTAAACATGTATAGAATACAAGGGTACTCCAAGAAGTTACTTGACGGGATAGTGCCTATAACCCCCTTAAAAGCAACCTCCCAAACAAACAACAACCAATAAAACAAACAAAACACTAAAAACAACCCAATGAAACCAAATATGAATGAGTTAAAAATAAAATGATTCCTGACATGTATTCTGTCTAAAGGAATCTGACAAACATGTTCAAAGTGAAATACAACTGTAGCTTTTTCATGTACTTCTAACATTTGAGCCAGAAGGAAGATTGTCTTAAAAGTCCAAGAGCCTGCCAATAAATGGTTGCATATGGCTGCCACTGCTTGGGAAGCCAGTAGAAAGATCACAGGCCTCTCCATCTTTCTTCTGTGTTCATGCTTACCAACTCTTCCCTCAACATGTACACCTTCATGCTTGACATACATCCCTGAAGGTTGGCATATCCTGCATAACGGATCTGGACACTGCTTCCCTTCGCAACTGGACTTCTTGATGTAAATTAAGAGAATGACATCTGACTTGATTACTATTGCCCTGCTCCAAAGGTGACATTTCAGCTCAGCCCATTATTCGCAAAATACAAATCACTGAAAGTCATGGCTTCTTGAAAGAAGTAGAAGATTTAAAGTCACATAACAAACTGGAGTAAAGCGTGCCTCAAAAAAATATTTTGTGCTTCGGAGAGAATGGTAGTTGTGAAAATCTCTTCACCAAGAACATTTTTAATATTGCCATTAAAAGTTAGAATACATATAAAACTCACCACCATCAGCCAGTTTCATTGACTTGAATGGACTTCAGACTTTGAAGATGTTTCATTAGATTAACTCATTTGATTACAGTCTGAAAATCACTTCTCATATCCACTGAATTTTCATGTAATTCAACAGAAAACAGTAAGGTGATTTGTCAGTTTTCTAAGGCTGCATAAAACCTCAAACACATAGAAAGTATTAGCTCAGTCTAATTCTTTTTTTTTTTTTTTTAGAATTGTCCTTTATATGAAAAAAAAAGTTAATAAAAAATTAGCTGTAGAATAAAGTTAATTTGGCCTGGAAGCAGAAAACATGACAGTGTAATATCTTTACCACAGGTAAGACCTCTGGAGAATATTCTACAGCTCTCAGATCTAAACTGTGTTGTCAGTGATCATCAGAGTATTTCTGTGGCATTTTCTTGGATTTGCAGATGTATAACAATAATGTAAAGAGGTTCAGATAGAATTTTAAAAAGTAGTAGCTCATAGTTAATAACATGAATACAATTTATTATATAATACAATAATGACATGAATACAACTTATCATGCTATACACTTTGTCCTATATATACTTTAATCATACACGTTGACAATTGTTCAGATTAATATACAAAAAGCCAAAATGTTCTAAAACCAACTCCAATTTAATATTAGTACAGGTGAAATGAATCATTAAAATTTTTAAAGTTTTCAAACAAAAATCTAAGGCAAATTTGTTTAGTCATCTCAACAACTGTAAAACTTTATACTTTAGTCTTCAAATATGTCTTGTTAAATACCCAATCATTGATTCCTTGGGCTATTTTATTTAGCTAACTCTTAAAAAGTGACACTGATTATCTGATTATCTAATACTTTAACTTGACTACAGAAAAATTTTAGAAGTTATTTGCTAGTTTCAGAATGAGCATCAAGGGAAAAGAAAACCTTTTGTACTATATTAATACAGATGGTGAGTTCAGCTATTTTGAAATGGTGAAATGCTTCCCTGCCCATGACCTGATAATTTCCTGAGAGTCTGCCCCCTCCTTCCCATGGGTGTACATTTATTTGTATAGGCATGTGAAAAATAGTAGTTGACATTAGGTCTTGACTTAAGTTTTTCTCCTTCTTTTTTTTTTTTTTTTCAGATCTTTTCAGTGAACGTAGAGCTCACTGTTTAGACTAGACCAGCAAGTCCCAAGGATTTTCTTGTCTTCACCTCATCAGCCCTGACATTATAGACACATGTTGCTGTGGGTTCTGGGTATCCCCACTTGGATTCTTTTACTTGTGCAGCCATCACTTTACCCACTGAACCATCTCCCCACATTCTCTGTCTCATGACTTTGGAACAAATGATTCCATAGTCTTTCTCAGTGGATAAGGAGAGATTAGTTCCTAGAACAAAAATATCAGAGATGTTGGGAAAGTATTCCAGAGAATTGTATCTCCTAGATTAAAAAGAAATACAAAATAGATGATTTAGATATAGTTACAGAGATGGTTATTCATTAGTTGTTCATTTATAGATATAGATAGTGCATGAATAGGAACAGCCAGCTAGACCTTTGTTCTATACACCAGATTGGGACAGTCAATCAAATCACAAACTCATTGAGTTCTTAATATGCTATGCGGCTTCGTTTCTTGACTTGTAAACTTTAGAGGAAAGCTTCATAGCACAATACCTACAACAGCTACACATGTAACATGCTTTAAGATGATGACAATGATGTGTATTCTGATGCTAGAAAACACAGAAGTGCTCAAATTTGATGTTGAAAAATGATGTGTTAATGAATGCATAAGCAGAAAGAGTTCCATATTACTTTACAAGAGAAGAACTGACCACTCTGAGGTCAGGTCTTGGAGAAATATAAACATACTTGGTATCATCTTTTACAACTCTCGAGTATAATTTTACATGAAATGAAATAATTCAGTCTGTGGTTGTACCACAGCTTGCTTAATCATTTCCTTATGAACATAGCTTACCACACGTATCTTGGTGTGTAAATATTTATAAGTTGAGGTTTGAAGTCTACATCTATTTTCAGAAGAAAATGTTTGTCTCAAAGGGCATGGTTAGTTGTATGAGTGTTTAGCTATACCATCACATTGGTTTCTCGAAATTTGTACTACTATGTGTTCAAGACACGGTGATAATTAATGTAGACTTGGGCAACTAAAATGGAAAAAGGAAACTCACAACTAATTTGTATTGACTGCTCCAAGCCCAATGCTTTCACACGTATTACACTGTTTAAACATCACAGCTCTGTGAAACACTTTGTGGTTAACGTTAGGGGAAAAAAAAAAAAAAAAAAAAAAACCAACCAAGAAGCCAGCTTGACTGGTACATAGATATTGGAAAAGATGAGAAGATTCAGGAAGTATCTTGCAGATGGCAGAAACTGTTGGGACATAAGGTTGTTGGCAAATATAGTTTTGTGGTTCTTGGGGTGACATCAAAATAGAAACCTTGATCTTTCTGTGTATTCTGAGCCAAATGAAAGAAGAGGACCTCCCCCTCCCCCAAGGCAATGAGGAACAAATATGCTCCTTCTGTGGGCAAAACTAACATCTGAAAATGAATCATCAAAAGTGAGTGTCCTACTCCACGGCAACTACCTTCACTGTTGCTCTGTGTGGTACCAGAAATCTTGAAAATTAAAGAGATGGAGTTTAAAAAATATATATGTGTGTATGTGCAGTCAGATCAAAGGAGCTGGACTGTAGGGGCATCATTTTTCCTCTTTGTTTCAGCAATTAAAATACTACTGCTTGAAAAAGGATTAGTGAGGGGATGAGAAGGTTTGTGTCGCTTTGTCTGGAAGCCTTCTTCCATGAAGGAGACAAAACGAGGAAACATCGGTGGTGACTTTCTGCTCATGGATACCTGAGGTGTAGCATAGAGCATTGAGTGATGTGTACGTGACCTAAAAGACAAACTTCAGTCCTTCTTAGCTGTCACAGGGCAATGCCAGCTCTTGCTTTTAAGTGCTACTGGTGAAGTCTGGGCAGTTGAGAAACAGAACAACTTCTGTTTCTTTTATATCATCATAGTATTTTTTGACTGCTCTGTTTGTTGAATTCTTTGTCAATAGATAAGACACAGGTTTTTTTAAGGTGTATTCTTAATTATTTGAAACACAATTTAAATTTAAATATATTTTGATCATATTCATTCCTCTCCCAAGTCTTTCCAGATCATCTCATCCATCTAACTTTAAGCTTTTAACAAACCAAAACTCTATATGAAAGCCCCCTCAAAAACCCCAAGAAAAAAATTAAACAACATCCAAACAGAAAACAAAACACTTCAACCAAACTGTAACCAAATACAAGCACACAAAAATAACTTGAGTTCATTATATGTTGGTCAACTACTTCTCATGAGGGCTGCCCTGGAGTATTTGATATACAAGCAAAACTCAGTTGATTTAGAGGGCCATTGTCACTCCATTGGGGGGAAAAAATCATTTGTCTTCTTTCTGCGGGTATAAATGACAGGTCAATTGCTAATCTTTATACTAATTGATAAGTTTTTATCCATTCATTCATTCACTTATTCAAAATATAAAAAAAAGAAAAATATACTAAGATAAAACAAAAGCAATTAGATCAAAATCTATTAGATATGGATAATACAAGCCAAGGGACTCTTGCATGGAGTTAGTCTTTTGGATGCCTGCTACTTTGTTGGGCAGAAGACAGCTTTGTAAATCCTGACTTTGCAAGTTTCCTTCAGCAGGAACAGCTGGAGGTAGAACCAGCTATGAAGCTCCTTCACTACTCTCTGTTCAGATGCAGTTCCCTGTTCCATCCATCCATGGATGCTCTCAGCAGACAACAGGGTTACTCACATCTGCACCTTGTGAGTGTCATTGCATTCTCCCAACAGATTTAACTTTCATCTGCTGTTTTTTTTTTTTTTTTTTTTTTTTTCAGTACTTTCCAGAACCCTGCTCTGGGGATCTGATATATTCCCAGAAATCCCTGAACAACAGCTGCTGACTACCACAGAACATTATGTGTGTGGCTTATAAGCATAGTGATCACAATCTTCCGCAGAAGGCACACTTCCTCCTCCCCTTCCACCGCATCCTCTCCCTTCTTGTACTGAAAGGAACAATGACAGTAAGCACATTCCTTCTCATAGAGAGCCACCATTGAACATTATTTCCGTAGTTTAACTAGGAAAATGGCAGACTATGGATACATTTTAATATAAGAAGGGCAAATACGAGAAAAATGCAAAGACAGATATTTTAAAACATTTTTGGATCTTTCGTTTAGAAGAACTATTAAATATTGTATTTGATGTTTATAGAAAGATGAGTATAACATAGACAGAGATTATGCCTCCATGAGGAAAAAGAGCCCCAAAGGTATCCTTGATTTAGTTCAGGTCAGTGCAAACTCGGAAGTGTTTTTAGTTGTGTTTTCCTTAATGACAGGGATACAATATCAACACCTGATCTTCACATCTCATCACACAAGAGACTCCAAAAGGACACAGAGCTCTGAATCTTCCCTTTGTATTGCAATTACAGGAACACCTGTGTTACCTCTCTGTGCACTGAGCCCATGAAACACAATGTTCTGAGCTGTCAAAACGACTCATTTCTTGCCTTTAATTCAGAGGCTTAATTGTGGCTGATCTGCCTATTATGTCATGCTATGCTTCATTTAGAGGCATGCAGCACAAAGGCTAATGATGGAGATTGTAGTCAAAGTGCTCTTGTCACTATCCACTGTGCTCTGGGTAGCTTCCTTTACATATAACTTATGGTATCTTTGCAAAGGGAAAGTAGGGTTTCCATAATGAAAACTAATTCCCAAATCGCAAGGATGTTTGGGCAGAATGTACTGATCCAGACTCCAGTTCAAGGGATTTTTACATATTCTAACTTTAACAGCTGAGTCATGTAGTTTGACTGCCTCCTAAAGATGAAAAGCATAAAATGTAGTTTGTTCTCTGGCTGATATTGTCTAGGGCAACATCTGGACCAATTCACAGTGCCATCTGTGTTTTGTTTGTTTGTTTGTTTATTTGTTTTATGCTTTTAAAGATTCCAAATCAGATCCACTGATCTGGAAAGGATACCACTTAGTGAAAGAAATGGTTTATACCATCAATTTAAAGAGGTAGATTTCTAAAGTGATATATAGTATGTTATGATTAATATGAATAGTTTTAGATTACTATTTAACGAATTAATTTCACATACATGAACCTATAATCCCAAGAATCAACACTTTTCTGGGATGTCCTTAGAAACAGTGTTTGCTACTTCTGTATTCAATAGTGAATATGAAACAAGTTAGAAAGAAAATAACGGACACTGATAAATAGGGCAATAAAGCCAGATTACAGAAAGACAAATATTCTATTATATAATGTGTATACCAGATAAAAGACAAAGATTAAATACACATTTTACATACTCTTTTGCTTAATATAAAATTCTACATGGGATTGAAATCCCTGAGGCTAGACCTGTGCTTGGTCTCTGGGCTCAGTCCTCATACACCACTTAGACTAAGCCTTCAAATGTAAGCTATGTATATTGAAGTATGATAAAATTCATATTTGATTCTTTAAAATCTCTCAGTGACTAGAGCTGATTTTTAGACGTTTCATAGACACCCAGTGAAATTATTGGATGCACATTAAGTGAGCTTACACATTCATGAGGGTGTGGGGGAATATTTTAGTTGAGGTGATTAGAAGGATAGGGCATTCAGCATAGATTTCGATGAAGGGAATAAAAGAGCCATTATGGTGAGGGAGGTACTTCAGGTGGGAGAGCTGGAGCGCTGAATCCCAGAATCAGAACTGACCCTCATTTATCTAGAAACAACAAGGGAGCCATTGCAGGTGGAATAGAGTGAATTAAAAATGAGTGGATGAAGCGGCATATTTTCCCTGAAAGTTAAGAGGACCTAAGGTGGGAGGAGTAAGAAGAGGAAAAGGAGGAGGAGGAAGAGCTAGAGAGGGAGAGAGGAGAGAAAGAGGGAAGATGGCCCCTGATGTACTTGTGTCTCCAGCAGTCTAAGGTAGTTGTAATATCTAGGTTAGGTATCAGGTAACACCTCTAATTGTGTAGACTTCTTGTTATTTGAGCATTACCAAATATATAAAGCTATTAGATAATCTTTAAACATTAGAATTTCATTAATACCAGCCCGTGTGGATGGCAGGATGGTCTGGGCTCAGCCCAGCCTTGTGGAGACAGCATTGAAGATTGGCAGAGCCATTTCAGATGTTGGCATCTTGTGTGTGCCAGGGCTGGTGTTTCTGACTGGCTGTTTCTAGCTGTGGAGAGCCCATGGCCTCTGGCTGCTTCCACCTGTGAAGCACTTTTCTCTGGCCAATTCAGGCAGTGGCCTGAGCCAGCAGTGTATTCTCAGGCCTACGTTAGTCAAGAAGATGGTGGCTGATTAAGAACAAGCAAGATTGGGGAATGATGCTTTAAATATCTTCCTCAACAGGTGGAGGAAAAGTGATTTTAACACATGGAAGAACACTGGGTTTCATTTTTTGAGTAAAGAAAGACCACAGATGAGAATAAGGTGATGATGATTGTGTGTGTATGTGTGTGTGTGTGTGTGTGTGTGTGTTAGATAACACTGGATGGGGCAAAAAGAGAAGACTGAAAGCAAGAAGAGCAATTAGAAAGCCAGAGAATAACAGTAAAGTATAGGTAAAGTACAGTAGAAATGATCAGTGCATGCAATTGCATCTCTTTAATCTCTTTAATTTATATCATCTCTCTATATCTATAAACTATTTATGCACACACACACACACACACACAGCCCATACCTAGGAGTTTAATCTGGGAAGAAAAGAGAACTGTGAACTCTGTCATGTAGACCCAAAATTTACATAGGTTGGGGAGGAAGAAGGGCCCAAAAAGGAGAAAGAGAAGCGAGGCAGGGGCGGGAAAGTGTGGAAACTGGCCTGTCTGAGGCTGAGTGGAAACAGTGCACAACAAATGAAAAAGCATTCATCTGTGGATTGCACTGCTGGTTAAGAAAGAAGAGAAATGAGTCTCTGCCATCTAATTTTAAGCCAGGAAGATTCCACTGCACTTAATGACAGCAACTTTCAATATAGCACTTGGGATGAAAACCTGTCCAGAGAAGGTTTAGAAAGAATGGAAGGAAAACACATATAGTAATACTCAGTATTACTAAATGCAGTACAGTAGGTATTCATAAAAATAAACTCGTTTTTTTTTTTTAAATTGTTTCTGTTTTCCAATTGCATTATGGGTCAAGGATTAGGAAGTTTCAGTGTTAGGGAATGTAAGGAATTACCTGCAATAATCACATGGAAGACTGGGTGTGAAGCAAACTGGAAAACGAAATCCAAGTGTCAGCAGTACTGCAGACATGCACAATACAGTGGAAGACATACAGGGCATCATCCAATTTTATTCATTTATTATTGGTTTAGTTAAACCACCAAATGTATAAAGTTTAGACAAAAACACAGTCAAGTACTAGGAAAAAAAACCAGTTTTAACTGACATACACACATCCTTAGAAAATAAAAGACTCTAGTACATCAAAGACATGCATAAATTTAAGTGACAATTTAAAATATTCTCAGTAAATTTATTAGAACTAATGATGTTAGCAAGGTTTCTCTCTATATGAAAAACATAAAATATTGGCCTTTATACTAGTGATCATATGAAAAATATGAAGAGAAATAATGTTATGTTAAAAGGATAAATGAGTTCTATGGAATAGTCTGGTAAATGTTTAAGTTTCTCACATAGGAAGAAATCTTTCTCAAAGAATTAAAAATAAGATCTAAGTTAGACCATGTTTTTCTCACGCATGTTAGTTTTTCTTCCCTTTGCCATTGTGACAGATATTTAGCATAAATATCTTAGGGTAGGAAGTACTTTTTTGGACGAAAGGATTCATGTGATTTCTGACCATCATGACAGGAAGTACATGATGATGGATGTGGTCCAGTCCTTGCTGTTCATGGGTGAATATTGTAGCAGGTGGTACAATAGTGGCCAACCAGAGAATGCTAAAAGCAGGGCTTAGCTTTGTTTCTTGAAGGGTGGTCCTCAGTAGCCTCTGTCACCTAGGCAACTGACTCAAAGGTACAACAGCTATCCAAACAGCACCACCATCTGGTGACTATGTTCAAATACATAAGCCAATGGGAGACCTGTGACATTCAAATCATACCAGATGGTCTTACATGACCAAGATATCAATGTTTTTTTCTAATAAAATATATGCATATGTTTTTAAAATGGATATTATGATCGAAACTATCAAATTTTGTAATTGATAAGTTGTTTTAAGTTTTTCAATAAACAAAATAACATGTAATATATTATATATTATATTAATATACATTTTATATATTATTGAATATATATATATTGAATACACACACACACACACACACATACATATATGAGATATAGTCTCACTGGAATGACATGACTGGCCTGGAATTCTCTATGTAGATAAGGCTGGCTTCAAATTCATAGAAATTTTCCTACTTCTTCTTCCTGAGTGCTGAGGTTAAAGGCATGCACCACTATATCTTTCTGAAGATAGTTTTGAAGTTAAGAATTAGGGACTCTTTTTTGTTAAAATAATACTCCACTATCTACGCCTTCATCTGTCTTATATCTGTATTATATTTTTCTCTGTCTCTATGTATACCTATGTAATATCGATCATTTGTCTATCACCTATCTATCATTTATCTATGTCAATCTATTTTGTTATAGAATATATGCACAGACACCATATATGTATATACTTCACTATATATAATATATATGATACACAAGATAGATATGAATTTATACATACATATATATACATATTCTACTGAATAAATTAGAAAAACAAGAAGTATAACAAAAATGCATGAACTACTCACTTTTGTGAAGTAGAAACAGCTCTTTTAAGTTGCCTGTGTACTTTTAAGTAGTTTAAACTTAACTATTTTGTGACTTCCTGATTTTATCAAATAAAATTGTTCTGTGCAAGGTATTTTTAAAAGATTATAAATATTAAAGATTAAGTAAAGGGAGAGAGTGCAGGACCTATATAGCAATTTCCTTCTTAAATAGTTTGGCTATGAAACCACTTTCCTACAGTTTGTTGTATTCTTGGTGACAGTGATAACTTTCCCACCTGTAAATGGAGGTCAGGCAGGAAAAAGAAGCCCTGCAAGCTGAGCCTGCAGACAAATGTAGCCCACCATGGCCAACTTACTATAATGTTTGTTTTCCCATTTTCAACAGGGAACTAACTTTCCATTTTGGAGTAAGTATATTTCGACAACAAGCAGATGACTTAATTAAAAACATTAAGTGGACTATAGTAGGACATGCTGTAGCTTTAGAATTAACAGAGATGGTGGAGCTCAAATCATCTTTGTTTCTACTCTCATGTTGCCTCATGTGTATTTCAGATGTGAAAATGCTTGGTGCTGCTACTGTATTTACACAACTATGGCTTTCCCAGCCTTAAGGACTGAGCTTGAATTCCCCACCTTGCTTCTTGGTATAGATCTTGAAAACAGTGGACTTTTGACTCTTAGGTAATTGATGTTTTATATTTTCACAATGGTAGAAGCTGTCATTATAATCAAAGTGTTCATTTTAATTTGATATTGTTATGAGAAATGAGTAATTTATTCCTCGGTACTTCCATTCACATACAAAAGGTCATATCTACATCTCACTGCCTCTTGCTCTTCCCTGACTACTCCCTGTGTTCTTTCCAGTCCATGCTGGAATGTTGACCAGTCTGATCTTGTGCTACAGCAGCTGTGAGCAAAGGTCCCACTATGTCTGGAAGACACTGCTTGACAACAGTAGCTCTTGTCTTTGGCTCTTACAACCTCTCTGCTCCCTCTTCCAAGATATTTTCTGGACCTTGGGAAAACATGTGTAATATAGATGTATGAATGCACACTCCATGGTTACTCACTCGGATATAAGGAATTTTCATACGTAGAATATTAATCATAGCAAAAAAGATGTTGGATTTCAAAACATATCAATTCACTTTTCGATGTATTTTATTAAAAAAATGTAAAAGTGATATAAGGTTCTTAGAATGTTAGTACATAAAGTCAGTGAGTTATTTTGAAAAATTAGACAAATCATTTTATCGGTGTTAGATTGCTATTATTCTGTTTCTGTTAGCTATCACTCTAAAACCACTTGCAAATGTCCCAACTAAGACAAAGCCAACTGCCCTTCTCAGAAATGACTGCTATTGTTCTTTACTGCCAGGGAGAAGTAATGCCTAATTAGAAACAGAAGTGAAATTAGGCACCAATTTTCTAAAGTTTTCTTTTTTTCCTCTAAAGTTGCAATATGGCTATAGCACTGGATTAGATCTTTCTTTAATTCAGAGAAACTACATGATGCCTACGGAGAGCGCAGCTATGACATTGGTCTTCCTTGCACCATTTCTTAACAAATTCAACTCTTTAAATGAGTATGCTAAAGAGAGCAAATTGAAATCATTTCTGATAACTTCAGGTGCTTACCTCAGATTTTCTAGTGCCGTGGCGAATCTCAGCTGCGTGCTTTGTCTGGAGATAGATTTGAATGTTGCACCAATAACAACACCATGTTATTAGTCTGGTGCTGAGATTAAAGGCTTTTATGCTATAATGAAAGCGATACCCCACATGCTTTCTAATTAAAAGGGCCTGATTTGGCCAGAAATAAAATGAAATCCATTAAATAGATAATGCTGGCAGTTTGTGCAAAATGCCGTGATAATTAAATTAATATTAACACATGATTCTAAGTACAAATGCAAAGGCCCTTCTTACGTCTGTGGATTTAATAGTTCGTATTCATTACCCTTTCTGTTCAGTTTTCCATCTTCTTTTTAGGCCTCCTAAGAAACATGTGCCCATTCATGCTTCTTTCAATTTGCAAGTGGAGTGAGAAGTGAGATAATTTTAGAGCTGTTCTCGAAACCATGTGCCGGATAAAAAATGAATAGCTTATTAGGTTTGCAGAATGGCTATTTGAGTTCAAAGGAAAAATGATATCAAACTGCTCCCTCTAAACCTTCAGTGGCCTCTGAAGATGAGCTTCCCACTCTCCCCATCTCTTTTCTGTCTTCCATAGCCATCTTCTACACTTGGGCTTTGGCTAACTGAGGATTCTATTCTTCACCTCAAAGCCCCTGCTTTCTTTTGCCCCTGGGCATTTGAACATCCCCTTCCCAGCTTATTTCTTAGGGTGGGATCTATTTCCCTTTTTCTGGTCATGGGATCCTCCAGTCCTCCTCCAACTTCCAAGACCATGGCCCAAGAGTTTCACATGTTTAACCTGTGAAAAGGCTTTTCTCCCTAAACTCAACTTCTGCTCCTAACATTTAGGTGTTCTCTTAGAATCTGCATCCAGAAAAAGCTCCAAAACAGCCACCCACGGGTGCTTCTGTTTGCCCTCACAGATTCACAGATTTGTATACTGGGGCTGCACTTTCCTAGCCACAGATAGCAAAGAAACAACCAGCTCTTCCTGGACTTGGCCAACATTCCAGCTTTTTACCCATAACCCCAAAACATTGACACAATGTCAGCAGAAAGTAGTCATAGATGATTGATTATAGCATCTCTTATTCATTTATTACCAGTAAACACTTGGATGTTTGGTTTAGGACCAGAGATTGAGGTGAATATTTTACATATCAAAGCAGACCTGGCCTCCAGATTCTCCTAGCATCTTTCAGTCCTTACCTGGCATATTCTGACCCCAACCCTGAACTTTCCAGGCCAGGGGCTGGGCTGCCCTTCCTTTAGAGGGGAATCCAGATATTTTAGTCCCCCCTCCTCCTTTTCCTCTCCTTCTCTTCTCTCTAGGTGCACATGCCCTTTCTCTCTCTCCTCCCACCCACTCTTTCCATGGCAACTCCTCTGACCTCAATCTTTGGGGCCTGCAAGCTGTCTCTAGAGGAGCTTCCCAATAAACCTGCCTTTAATATATTCTAATCTGGCTTAAATCGGTTCATTTTACCAGCAGAGAAATGACCTATTACTAAGTGTATTGAACAAGCTTTTTATACCTACTATTTTTGCAGCATATAACAAAGCTATATAGTACAATGATAAAATTGTGAGCTTTTAATTACATTGATATTAATTTTATGTTTCCCTATAAAGTCATAGGTTCATTGTTCTGAAAGAAATGAGGTATTATAGTTTAGTAATCAAGAAAGAAAAAGATATTGCAAAATACCTCTCACTAAAAGTTTATTTTTAATGACAGATCAATAAAATGTGGAATATTATGAACTTTTATAGAATTTCCTATTGTTAAGCATAAAATGTTTAATATAGCCTCTACCGAGTGCTCAGTAATTTAAATTGGTATTAAATAATTGACATTTGGCTCTCTCTCATACACACACACACACACACACACACACACACACACACACGAAGCATATGTATTTAAAGGACCCAAGTTCCCAGTTTTCCACACTGATGTATACATTAGAAGAGCATTTCTTGAGCTGTGCATCAGGAAACACTACTGTCTTGAGAACTGTTGAAGGGTGTTTTGGGGGAAAAAAGAGGTCTTTGTCCAAATTAGATTGTTAAATGTTGCAAGAAGAATCACTGTCCCAATGATCTGCAATATGTCTTAAAGGCTCCAAGAAGAGAAACCTGCTTGATAGTGTTCAGCTTGATAGTTACTGATCTTCTTTTGAGAAGTTAATCTAGCTCAATAACCAAATATTGAATAAATGCATGATATCACAAAAATGTACAGTTTTAATAAGTTATGAGGTGTACTCTTTTATAACCATGATGCAGGTCAAGAAATGAAACATTCCCAAACATCTCCTTCCATATATTCATACTCCCAAACCTCACCCTCCTCAGTCCTCATACAATGATCCCTGTCTTGGCTGGTTTTGATAATTCATTTCTTCCATTTCCTGCTCACACAAATGCCACTAAAATTTTGTTTTTTATGTATCTACCTATTTCTATTAAAATATTTCCAACTTGTTCTCTTTCTCACAAAATTGTTTTCTTACACTCCCAGCAACGCATTTTTTTTCCCCATTACAGTTTTATCTGTATCTCTAAGCTCTGATTTTTCTACTTATATTGTGTATTGTAAGGGTCCTTGATTCTCGTAAGAATGATACCCTGGACTCAAATAGTATGTAAATGCAATGAGTGTTTTATTCTGCAGAAGTCCAGCATGCTGGGTTCTCCTCATTACCAGGATAGAGAGATACACCTGTGAAAATAAAATTTGAAAGCAGCATTGAAACAATAACAAAAAATTCATGGTCAGAAAAGACCACCAACATTTTGTTAAATTTAGTCGTAATAAAATATTAAGTCCCTGCAGGGGCAGGGTGACCAAAAATAAAGGCATGCAAGGGCATGCCCAGACAAGTCCAAACAAGCCCAAGTGAGTAATGGGCTATCTGGTGTTTACTTCTCTCTCCCTCCCTTTCTGGGAGGTCTGAGGTTCTGCAAATTCTGCCAGTTCTGCAAGTTGCTGATGTTTGAAATATCCAATCATATGTAACTGCGCCAAATTTTCCCGCTCTCCCCAACCCCTACCCATAAATATCTCAAGTTTCCTGGGTTCTGGGTCGGAACCTCTATCTCCTTTGTGAGATATGTTCTGGCCCGAGGGCCCTCATCATTAAACCTCCTCTGCAATTGCATCAAGATGGTTTCTCGTGTGTCCTTGGGTTCGTGCAGGTCCGGACTTGGGTGAGGGTCCCCTTTTGGGGGTCTTTCACACCCATGTGAGCTTGCATGCCTGATTTAAAGTACATTATGGAATTCCGGGGTAGGTGACCCCTATGTTCCAGTGTTGGGTCATCTCTAAGGACATTCCATTGCCTGTGGGGACTAGAAACTTGCTGGGGAGTGTAGGGTGAGGTCTGGGAACTGTTACTGAGGAGGTACATGAGGAAGTCTGGAAGCTGCTCCTGTCCTTGTTTCAGGCCAGGCAGCTGGGACATTCCATTACTTGGGGGTGAAGGCTGGAGCCTGGGGTTCTTTTATTAGTAATTGACTTGACTGGGCTTGCCTGGACTTGCCCAGATTTTAGGCCTAGTCTTCTTAACTGCCAGTTTGAAGTCTGTCATGGAATCAGCTTAGACTTAGAATCTATTAATTTAGCAAACTACTAGCAGACTAAGAATGTCATCACCATATTGGGCCTATAGAGGAGCTTCCCCTCCTACCTTTCTTAGGACTCACCCATTGATTTTAATTGCTTTGATTTATGATTTTCTGCCCCGGCCTGCGGGGATTCGAGGATTCGACGAGACCTTAGGGGAGGGGGTGAACGAATGAAAGGACAAGAGACACAAAGAATGAGAGCAAGTCTGAGGTTCTGATCAAGCTCTGAAACTTTAATTTTGGGGGCAGGTTATAAAGACACAGCAAACCGGGAAGTTTGGGTGAGGGTCATTGTTTAGGGCTGTCCTACTATGGAATCCTTATCACCCTAGACCTTCCCAGTGTCATAATCTTATCACCCTAGACCATCCCACTGTCATAATCAGCTCCAAGGAAATGCCAGACGTTCTTTAAGTTCCTGGGACCTGAGACCCGTGAATATCCTTTCTTAACCTTGTACTGACTAGACTTTCTAAAACAGCAGGTAATTTCCTGGGTTTGGCTCCCGACAATTTTCATGTTCTATAAGACTATAAAAACTTTATGAAGCATCTTCCATGTTGGAATCTGAAGTTTATTGTAACACAAATATTTTGTGTCCTGATCATGGTCACTCAAAATGGCCCCAGAACAAACTATTTCTTATTACCTTAAAGATGAGAGCTGTGGTTTTTGCACTGATGTCTGCTTTGTAGATTTTGCTGCTTTTCTTGCCTACCATCTAAATTGTTTACTATGAGAAGAAAGAAGATAATTCTATTTTAAAAGTTTACCCTGGTAGAGAAGATAGCTTCAGTATTCCCCTTCAACAAACCCTTAAACTGTCTGGGTTCCCAGCTTACCTTCTCTTGGAGCACTTGTTTGTGGAAACCTGCAATTGTAAATTAATTCAGTCGTCCTTTGAGGTGCAAATCTACTTAAAAGCCTCTTGCCAGTTTGACTTCCTGGAGTTGCCTTAGTCAAAGACCTGCTTTGAAGTGTAATCATCAGGGGAGTTAGTGACTCTGCTTCCAGTTTCTAAAGTTGCTTAGAAGCCCAAGTTTATGGGCAGGCACTCCCAAGTTGTAAAACTAGCTCCTGCCTTAAAAAAGAGAAAGTAGACTTTGTCATTGGGTAAAAGTAATTAGGAAGCACAAGTAGTTTTAGTCAGACGGTTGTCAGGATTTAGTCTGTGTTCTTTACTTCTCATGCATGTGAATAATTTAGCAACAAAATCAGGTTCTATTCAATTATCTTGTCCAGTATGAGTTGTCTTTAATGATAGTATTTGTTGACTGCAGTCATCCATGTTAATGTATATATAGTGTTAAAATTAGTATTTTGAAGTATTCTGCATTCAGTTGAACATGTTTCTAAAACTTAAAATTTACAATCTGTGTTTATAATAAACACATGTAGTTGGATCCTGTTTATATACACAACAGACTAAGACACAGAAGATAAATCTAGGGCAAATGGCATGTTCACACTTAGATAAAATAAGAAATATCTTCAATTATATTCAATAGGAGAATTGAGAAAAAATATTTTGTTTTTTAATTTTGATTAAAAGCCACGAGTAAAGAAAACAAAACCAGGAACAAGATAACAAGTTGTTAATACTTTGGGGGAAGTGTTTGACCTGCATTCTTCATAGTAACTGCATATATCTTTCAACTTAACACCTTTCTTTTGGCAATTCAGTAGCCCTCTGAACTCCTAGGAGTCATTACTGCTGTCTGGCAGATGAGAAGAGGAAAATCTTAATTAGACCTTCCAAGGTCACATAAGTAATGTTACTCTTGTTCTCCGTTCTGTTAATTGTACACCAATTCAATGACAAAGTTCATTTAGGAAATAATACATCAATATAATACCTCGGAGAGAATCATTTGCACAATTTAGGAAATAATTTCTTAGATCAAAGGTGTAGGAAAACTCAATGATAAAGATTTCAAATATGTGCATGGAAAAATAAGCCAAAATGTGTTTTCTCCCCCAGAGTATTAGAAGTCAATTTTCTGCCTAATCATTCTCTCTCATTTTAAAATTGCTTTTCTTGATTGTTGTTTCCCCTTTCCCCCTGTATATTCTCTCTGATGTGCTGATTAGTTAATGGGTGTTTATCACTGTGTACACACTTGAGAGTGTTTGCATTGTTGAATGACACTTCTGCAGTCTTTCAGTTGGGCTGCAGATGTTAGGATCACAGAAGGGATAATGACCTAATTAGGTTCCATGGATACATTTCTAACATAAAGAATTAAGAGATGAGAAGATAAAGCTTTTTAACTACTAGAAAATAAGATATTATTTGTAGATACAAACAGACAGGTATCATAAGATTATTGCAAATGTTTTAGCGTAGCCCTGGATTTCAGTATTTTAACTAAAAGTTAATTACAGCTTTGCTTGCTGTCAAGGTCTAAGAAGATTGGATTATGATACTTCAAGTAGGAGTTATTTACCTTTCAGTTGCAGCCAGAAAGAGCTGATAAAACTTAGTCTCTGAAAATTGCTACACTGTCTGGGGTACTTTGAATGAGTAATGTACCCTGTTGGCTCAGGTACTTACTTGGGCCTTTATTGGCAGAAGTTTTTGGGTCAGTATAGATGGTAGAACTTTGCAGGTATAAGTATGTCACTGGGGTGAGCTCTGACAGGTTATAGAACTGCCCCATTTCTAGCTTGCTCTCTGCTGTGTTAGTAGTTGAAGATGAGATCTCTCAGCTTCCAGCCCCTATCTGTTGCCATGTCCTCCCTACCTCCTGAACTGTATATGTAAATAAATTCTTTCTTCTATAAGTTGCCTCAATCATAGTATTTTATCACAGCAAGAGAAATGTACTTAGCACTATGTATATTCATGATTATTAAAAACGAAAAAACCCTGCAAGTATTTATTTAAAGTAAATTTGATGAATTGAGAGGTAAGCAAACATTCCTCATCTGTCATCTGAAATAACAGAGCCACTTAACACTTGCCAAAACTTCCAGTGGTTTTTTTTTTTATTGGATATTTTATTTATTTACATTTCAGATGCCATCCCCTTTCCCCATTCCATCCCCCCTCCTCCTTTTTGCTTTTATACCATTTTGATTACATGCAAGTATTAAGATCAGTTCTAGGTTGAGGCACTAGCAATGCAATAGATGCAAATAGTCAAGGAACAAGCAAGACAATAGACACAAATAGTCAAAAAAAAAAAAAAAGCAGCAAGGCAATAAACAAAATTCTGTGAACACTCCTGTGATCACTGTTTCTAAGGACTCATCAGGATGACCAAAATATCTGAGCCTACTTCCCTCCCCTAGCCCAAAGTTATTTTCATGTCTGAAGCCTACTTCCTTGTTCTAGCCTAAAATTTAGAATCCTGCCTGAAATTACTTCTTTGTTCTAGTCTAATGTCATATTCCTGCCTGAAGCCCAGCTTCTTGGTTTTGGCCAATGTCATATTCCTGTCAAGCAGCCCATTTCCTTGCCCTTAGCCCATGTAAGATTCTTGGCAAGCAGCCCCAAAAGCTCTCTGCCCCTCCCCCCTTTTTATTTCATAAACAAGACTGAGCCTGTCTTAGGTCATTCTGACAAGAATGCCTTCCTTACCTGTCATGGAATATGCATTATCAAAAACAATGCATTTCCGTCGTAGGTTGGTAAAGCTCTGTCAGCACCTTACCCGTCCTTGGCTTGCCAGCCTGTTAATTTAAATAATTTATGATAAACTTTGTTTATCATAAAAAATGCTTAGTTTTGGATTCATCTTTTTAATAATGACTTTTAAAATATTCTTTTTTTTCTTAAGAAGATAACTAGGTAACTTTTGCTCCATCTTGTACTTTCATGTTAGTTGACTTTTATGTTAATTTGGAAAAATACTAATCTAAATTGCCTCTTCTACAAATTAATTTGAAGAGACACTTGGACTTTTCTGATCAGTGTGACATTTATCACAGAGGTTGAGATGTAGGGAAAACTTTAGTTTCTATGGAGAGACAGATAAGGAACAAGTTCAAGAAAGCCAGGGTAAGTCCCAACTATCTCTTTCTTCAGCTCTGTGTCTGTCTCTGTCCTCTCTCTGTCCTTAAAAAGACTTTTCATAATTTGTAACTCAATACATCCAGAAAAACATACTAAAAATAAAACAAGTGAATAAAAATATTTTTTTAAGCTTTGGATTTCTTTTGAGAGATGCTTTTAATTTTATTTTTTCAATACAATACATTTTACCATGTTTTTCATTGTACTAACTCCTCCCAGATTTCCACCACCCAACTTCATGCTTATTTTTTTTCCCCTTAACACCTCTAAATCTCCCCAAAATATAACCAAACCAAACAAGGAAGAAATTAGTATCCTATCAGACCATACAAGATTACAGCTGGATTTCTGCAACAACAGAAACAACAGAAAGTCTACAAACTGATGGAAACTGAACAATTCTCTACTTAATGAGTATTGGGTCAAGGCAGAAATTAAAGACTTCCTTGAACTCAGTGAAAATGTATGCACAGTATACACAAACTTATGGGACACAAGGAAAGCAGTGCTAAGAGGAGTTCATAGCACTAAGTGCCTTCATAAAGAAATCAGAGAGATCTCATATTAGCAACTTAACAGAACACCTGAAAGGTCTAGAACAAAAAGAAGCAAAACACATCCAAGAAGAGTAGAGGAAATTTTTTGAGTTAATATTTCCTTTGACTTATGTATCAATCTCTTCTATGGCATCTTCTACACCTGAGATTCTCTCTGGTATCTTCTGCATTCTGATGGTGATGCTTACATCTGTAGTTCCTATTCACTTACATTGATTTCCCATCTCTAGGAGACCTCCAGTTTGTGCTCTCTTAATTGCTTCTAATTCCACTTTTAGGTCTTGAACAATTTTATTTATTTCCTTCACCCATTTTTTTTCTAGGATTTTAAAAAGGAAGTTATTCATTGCCTTCCATTCTTTGTGTTTGCCTGGATTTCTTTAAGGGATTTATTTATTTCCTCTTTAAAGACCTCTATCATCTTCATACAATTTGTTTTAAGGTCATTCATCATCTTGTGCTTCAGCTATGTTGAAATATCCAGGGCTTCCTGTAGTAGGATAGCTGGGCTCTGGTAGGAATATATTACCCTGGCTGTCAATAGTGTTTTTATCCTGGCTTCTAGGTTTCTGAGTTTAGGGTGATTATAGGGCCAGGTGACTATGTCTGAGTTTATCTTTGCTGGTTGTATGTTTTTTTTCCCCTTGGTTTCTGTTTTCTCTCTGGCCTTCTGGCCTGAGTGGTCTGTTGTTCTAATGACCAGTGAGTCCTCACCTCCTGTAGAATGTCTGTATTGTGGTTTTGGTGGCATACATGACCTCTGGGGTTTTGAGTGCCTGCATTGCCTTTGGGGTACAGTGATTCTAAGAACTGGTGTGGCTCCTGAGGTTTTGAGTGCAGGCATGGCCTTCTATAGAGCTGAGAGCTTCTGAGGTTCCTGCTACCAGTGTGGCTTCCCATAGAACAGGTGGTTTTTGCAGGGAGTGTGGGCTGAAATATGAAGCCAAGGATAGGGGATGGTGTTGGGGTCAGCTGTACAGGCTCTAAAGAGTGTTGGTGGTCAGGGTCTTACCTGGGGCTCTGGGTGCTAGTGTGGCCTCTGGCAGAGCAGGAGACTTCAGCTAGAGTTGTGGGGCCAGGATCCAAAATTCTAATCTTTACAGAACTAGGAAAATGATGTTAAAATTCATATAAAAGTACAAAGTACTCTGAACATCCAAAGCAATCTGAACAGAAAGAGAAATGCTGAGCCATGTTTAAACCAAACAAGCAAGCAAACAAAAAACAGTCAGATAGACAAACAGATAAAGAAACAGCATCATCTTGCCTCCTAACCAGCGAGAAGACCAGCGGAATGTAAAGGAAGTACAAATAACACTATGTAGTTAGAGCCGATTTGTTCTTGACTAAGGTGCCCTAGGCAAGCTTGAATAAAGACAGCCTTCTAGCAAATGGTGGAAGAATGAGGAAGGTACAATTTAGATACCAATCTCTCACTTTGCTCATACATTAGTTGAAAAGACACTAAATTATAATCTTGTTGCCTCAGCTTAGCCTGGCCTTCATTCACTAATGCAGTAGAGAAGAATAGAAGCAATTAGTGTGAATCAAGAACTATCAAAGTTAACAAGGCAGCTAACTCAAGTTTAATGGTTGCTGACAACTTCTGGGCCACACAGGAAGGACTCTGCCCAGTAAGATCAATGTCAGTAGACAGAGTTCTAGCACTTGTACCGATTTTTGGACCCTTAATTCATAGAACATGTGCAATCAGGGGAGAAATCTTAAGATTAGAGATTCTGAATTTTTCATAATAGTCTACTTGAGCTTTTCCCAGAGAGACATAAATATGCAAAGTAATGAGGATGTATGATCTTTGCTTTAAATTATTTGACAAATATCTGTTTCTATCTCCACCTTCCATGGCAATGAACAGACTTGGCTTTGGTTATATAAGAGAGTGTCTTTACCTTGCTGAAGCTGCAAGTCTATATAACAACTTGCTATCTGTTTTCCTAGCAATTTTGCATGCTGACATACAAGGTAGAAGATCAGAGATCAGAGAATAATGAATTGATAATGCTTAAGCAAAGAAGAATGATGTATGAAGCAAGATAAAAATGATACAAAGAGCAAGGGCTAAGATCACAATTTTTAGGTTGCACTAAATGCTAGGATTCTGCAGAGGAAGTGAATCCTGAGCAAGACTCCAATAGCCAGAGCCAAGCAGATAGGAATGTGGTGGGCTGGAATGTTATAAGAAACAATGATTGCAAAAGACAAACCCTGGCACTACACAAAACAACCAAGGAACAGTTAAAGGTGTTTTGGTTGGCATCATTTACCAATCCAGTTCTGACTGGACGTGATGATGGTAAGAAATGGGTCTGGGAAGAGATAGTAAGGTATAAGAGATAAATGGAATCTCTGAGTTATATGCATAGGACACACATGCCATCAATGGATTTCCTTGTGGGTGGCAGAATTTTTTTTAGCTTAGGATGAAGCCTAGTGATTTAAAAAAAATATTGGAAAAACACATGTATACATCTCTATCATTTATGAAATATTTTAGAAAACTAAATACTGACACTGAGGTATAGCCCAGAATGCTGGTTTGTAATATCTTGGAAAGATAAACATACTGTGGACTGGCCTGAAGGAGCAACGCTCCATAGCAGCTGAAGACAGATTTGGAAAGCTACAAAAAGATATGTTATAAATTTTTGGCTAAGCGTTGAGCTGGCAATAATTCAGACAGAAATGTGTATTGGTGCTGAGGAACTGATCAATACTTTGTTGGCACAGATCTCTGGTCCATGCATCTTTTATGAAAAGGAAAGTCATAGACTCCACTTCGCCATCATTCTGAGACTTTATTAAAGAAAAGTCTGCATTCAGGGAAAATGAGGAGCAAAGTCCAATACTTAGCTCAGGATTTCTCACTTCTCATTATCCTAGGAAAAAGAAAAATACATTACTTTGTTTTTATGAGACTATATTAATAGTGAATGTAAATTATTGGTTGTGACTGATGGCAGTTGTCTCTATCTTTATAAATTATAGTCCTCTTATGATCTGTTTGATAAGAATTTCAAGATGACTCTGGGTTTATTGTGACATAAGGAAACTAGTTGCATAAATCTTATTATTCTGAATACTTCTATTGCCCTGGTATAACAATTCCAATACATACCTCACATTTCCCTATTTGAGCTAAAAGTATCACCCCCATGTAGACACTCTAATTTCAAAGACCCTACCCATCCACACAGTCAAATTCTATTAAATTTTATTAAATCTTTTAAATTTTGGCATTCCAATCTTTTAACCCAAGATGCCAGGCTCATTATCTATTTTGGCATTACTTACAAACTATTTCTTTTCTTCTTTATCTGTTTCTATCTTTTCTATTTAGTCTTATCAATGCCTTTCCTTAAAATTTGCTGATGTCTTGATATTTTTTTTTCCTGGACTACTTGTATATGTATGCATGTATGCTCAGATAAACATACATATGATTGTATGTGGGTATTTTTTCAATATTATTCATACTATTTTTGAGACACTTATTGTTTATGAATTCAACCACTAGGCTAAGCTGCCTGATCAGTGAGGTCCAGGGCTTCATCTGTCTCCATCTCGGCAGCATTGGAATTATAAGCATGTACCACTTCAATATGTTTTTTTCCTTTGTTTTGTTTTTGTTTTTACTTGGGTTCTGTCTAGGGAATGAATTATGTCTTTAGGATTTCAGACAAGTACTTTACTCACAGAACTATCTCTCTTTAGCTCCTGGAATTCTCTTATTCTCAAGATGTCTGCCAGTCTTATCCTTAGAAATATCTCTTTTTGAATAGACTTAACGTCTGTGGTTTATCAGGATTCCTCTGTTGAAGCCCTAAGTACTGATTGTGATGGTTTTTAGCGTGGGGCCTTTGATAGGCAGTCAGGGATAGATGAGTGTGGTGTACAGTGATGGGTACTGCCTTTCTTTAAAAGAAGAAGTAGAACTGACACTTTTTGCATTGTGTGATGGGACAGTGGTTAGAGTGGCTGTTTGAAATCATGAAGACAGTCATCACCAAGAATTCACGATGCTAACACCATGATCTCATATTTCAGTTACAAGAATGGAAATAAAAAGTACACGTACTTAAAGAATATACATGGGCTGCACCTAGGTCTCCCTGAACTTACTGAGCAGATGTGCAGCTTGGTCTTCATGTGGGTCCCGAACAACTGAAGCAAGGGCTATCCCAAATGCTGTTACTTGTATGTGGGATATGTTCTTCTAGAAGGGCTGCCTTGTCTGGCCTCAATGGGAGGAAGCACCTACGCTCACAGAGACTTGAGGTGCCAGGGTGGGGGTAAGCCAGGGAGCCCATGTCCACTCAGAGGAGAAGGGATGGGGGATGTGAGAAGGATCATAGGATGAGGTCTGGGAGGGGCAGTGAATGGGATGTAAAGTGAATAAGTAAAATAAAATAAAGCAGGTAGGCTAACTGCAGACCTTCACCTCTCCCTCTACTCTTCCAAATCTAGTCCCCAGTCTGACCTTGAGTTCGGCAGCACACAATCTGCTACCACCTGGTATGGTCTTCCGTCACCCTATTCCCATCTCCAGTGGATCACATAGATCTCCTCCAACAAACTTCCTCCCTACATCCCGTTAGTTATCCGAGCTCTCAACCCCAACAGGTATTCCCTGGGATCCCTTCAGGCCAGTCCAGCTAGGGAAGCAGATAGGGTAATTGCAGATCTTCACTGATTCCTCAACTTTTCCAAATATAATTCTGTAGATCACCTGCTGTTGTCTCTTCTTCCTCTCTGACTCCATCTGTAACAGATCACAGACCTAATCATCCAATGTTCCCTCTCTCACTAATCATGGTATTCCATTCCGTAAATCCAGCATGCATTTCCTGGGAACCCACCAGCCAGAAAAGCTGGTGTGTGAGCCTCAGATCTTCACTGTCCTTTTTTTCCACATCCAATTCCCTAGTGTCATCCCCAGCTCTGTAGCAGACTATCTGGTGTGGCCTCGTTTTATTCTCTATTCCCATTTCTAGGGGAAAAAGCAACTAATGCTTTTCTCCCTCCTGTGGACCCTGTCACTTGTGCTGCTGCTAGTCCACCCCCATTCCTAAGTGTCAGTTCCAAATACCTAGAGACATATTTTACCTGGAATCCCTAGTTCCACACTTATTAGTATTCTAGAATTCCAAGCAACAAATAGCCACCATAAGAACCAGAGAAGGAAACAGAAAGCAAGGAACAAAACACCCACCCAACAATAAGATATTAGCACCTAGAATTACCATCTTCCCAAAGCCAGATGCCTAGACATCAGTGTAAAAATACTTTCAAAAACATCTAAGACAATATGTCTTTACTAGAGTATAATAACAATACCACTGTTTACTGAATCAGTATGCCCAGGGCCAGCATCAGATGGAGTTTTAGAGCTGAAGCGGGCACACACCCTCATCCCTAATCCAGAAGCTATCTCCAATTAATAGTCTTTTGCAAATGAAAAATTAGTTTCCCCTGAGAGAGTATCACTTGAAAAACAAAATATACTTATAAGTAAGCTGCCTGCCCAGCAATAGTGGCAAACAGAAAATGAACTCAAAAGCATCCTTCAGGGTTTCTTGTCTAATAATGCTATGCCCGGGCTTTTCCATTTTTTTTCCTCTTTTTCTTATTTTTATTTAATTTATATTTCTTTCTTCTCTGTTTTTACCTTACAGATTCTTTGCACTTATATTATTAAGGGTGATTCTGGATGAGAGATACATAGGGAGGAACTGGAAGGAATAGACTGATGGAATATTCTACTCAAGATATGCGAGAAAATGTTTATTTTCATGAAAAGGGAAAATGTATGCCAACTTTCTTATTCTAGACATTCCAGAGCCACAGTATATGCATGTATGTGTGTGTCTTTGTGTGTGTGTGTGTGTCTCTGTGTGTGTTTGTATGTGTGTGTATGTTTGTATGTGTGTGTGTGTATTTGTGTGGGTTTTTATGTGTGTGTTTTTATGTGTGTGTGTTTGTATGTGTGTGTTTGTGTGTGTGTGTGTTTGTGTGTGTGTGTTTGTGTGTGTGTGTTTGTGTGTTTGTGTGTGTGTGTTTGTGTGTGTTTTTGTATGTGTGTGTGTCTATATATGTGTGTGTATGTGTGTGTTTGTATGTGTGTTTGTACGTGTGTGTTTTTGTATGTGTGTGTGTGTTTGTGTGTGTGTTTGTGTGTGTGTGTGTTTGTATGTGTGTGTATTTTTGTATATGTGTGTGTTTATATGTGTGTGTATGTGTGTGTTTTTGTATGTGTGTATGTGTGTTTGTACGTGTGTGTGTGTTTGTATGTGCATGTGTGTAAATCTGTCTTCTTTTATCTACTTATCTTCCTATATATTAAGCTGATAATGTAGCTCTATGCTTTGTAGTTCAAAGGCCTAAGAATGAAATGGGTAGTGATGACAGTTTCAGCCTTGATGTGATTGGAGGACAAGGGAACAGTGTGTGAATAGGAAGGCAGCCAGGAAGCCAGAGCAAAGTGTCCCTGCTCTGCTCCCTTGCTCTCTTTAGGTCTTTTAACAGCTTCATTATGGCTCAGTCATAGCTGAGATCTAGATGATTTACTTAGGCCTCCTATTTCTGTACAGTAATTTGGTATCTCATGACTCAGTTCAGGTTAACACAATATTAGAGGTTGTATTTGTATGGGCTGTTCTCTCATCTTTGCATGTGGATGTCCCTATTGGCTTTTGTGAATTTCTACCTGTTGTGAACACCTTCCTTTAGGTTTGTACATTTTCCTATCTGAGCCAGCATGACTTGTGCAGGTGACCTATCTTATATGGTTGATGAAAAGTTTTTAGTATGTGTTTGTTATTACCCTTGGGTTAGTATATTAGTGTGAAATCTCTGGTTTTTCCTCTTTCTCTTTTTAAAATATTCTTATAGTAAAAATCTACTAGGAAATAGACTGATCTTTCCCATGTCTAATGTTAGTTTGGGAGTGAGATATGCAGATGCAGTTTTAGACCTGTGACTCAGAGTTCCAACTTCTACTGTGGTGGAAAAGACAACACATTGTCTCGATAAACAATTTTTTAAAATAATTTATACTTTTTGAAATTACAATACATTCATACAATTTACCCTTTCCCATTTATTCTTCCAACCTTTCCCATTCATCCTCTTGTTCTCCCTTAAATTCATAGCCCCTCTTTCTTTAATTTTTGAAAAAATATATATTACTAAATACATAAATGAACCTGATCAATCTGTGTAATATGAATAAGTTTCTACTATGTACAAATCCAACTTGCCTCTCTTAAGGTTAATTCTACTCCGATTAACCTGAAATAATTACATAGAGATCATTAAGTAAAAGAGAAGACATAAGATGTTTCCTTTTTAGATAAACTCATGTAGTCTAGCTTGGCCTCAAATTCTTCTGAACTCCACTTTCTTCATGGTAATATTATGGATCTGAATCACCAAACCTCTTACGATTCTTTTTAACAGAATGTTCTGTAGCTCAGCCTGATTTAAAAGTCCATATGTAGCATAGGGTGGCCTCAATATAATTATAATTATCTTGATTCAAACTTCGAGTGCTGGGATTTTAGGTGTGAGCAATTATGTCCAGTTTAAGATTTCTCCTTTCTTTTTTGTTTTATTTTTGGTATTGTAATTTAATTACAATTTACTTCATTTTTCCTCCTTCCAGATAGCCCACATGCTCCTTCCTATTCTCCTTCATATTCGTGGTCTCATCATTGTTATTGCATGTATATATGTATTTGTATATATACATACATTCCTACATCTAACCTGTTGGTTTTATATTATGTTACTTGAACATATGATTTCAGTGCTGACCTTCGGCACTGCATGGCCAATTGATGTGCTCCTGTGTAGAGAGGACAATGGCCACTGTCTTCTGTTCACCTGAAACACTATTTTAATGCAGGAGTACAATGAAAAGTTCTTTGAGTTGCCAAAAATCCCCACTTTTTATTAGGTAAATGAAAATGACGCTTAAACTTTTGTCAAATGTAGGCTGCTAGGATAAAAACAATTGTGTCTTTAAATTATATCTACCAAGACATAATTTTACATAGGAAAAGGCCCTAAATTGAGTTTCTGGACTCTAAGGACTATAATTTCAATTTGCTTGCATCCTTGATGTTCTGTAACCATGTTTTTCAACTTGTTACAATTTGAGTCTTGACAAATAAGCATTAGCAGGTGTGATCAATTTAAAGAACCATATGGCTGCTGGGTAGTGTTTAAGTTACAGATGAGTAATAGGACATGAATTAAATAATCGCTCCATAAAACAACCATGCTCAGCTATGTTTTGCCATTTTGTAATGAAGGTGATTTCCAACTCTCTTTGATGCTACAATGTCTTCAGCAGTTTGCTTTGTGCAAATACTGAAGATCTCCCAAACATAACTAGATAGGAGATAATGCAATTTTCTCTGAGTTCTCTCTTTAGTTTACCATTTCCAGTGAGAAGTCCTAAGTAATTTTATTTTCTTTTGCAATGTGCACAATGTTTTCTTAGAAAGTAAGACGTTCCAAGGCTTTTAACAAAATCAGATTCTGCAGCAATAAAAATCTTTTAAATACAGACAAAACTGTAAACAGCTTCCAAAAATGAGGGAAACTGATAATTCTATATCACTGCTGATGTTCTTATGAAGGGAGAAGTATATTACCACTTTGTAATATTGTAAATATCTAGAAAGTATACACATCTCCTTTTAAATATAAATTCAATAATAGAAAATAAAACTAAAATCAATTTTGGTTGCTTTCCATTTTGAATGCTCGTCGTTCCTGCTATTTAATGCTGAATATCTGATCCCTGGAGTAAAAATATCATCTGATAAAACAAGATTGCAAAAAAGTCAATATTTATTTTGTTGATTAAATCAACATACACTTTCTCATTGATGTTCAGGCAGTCTCTTATATTCTTGCAAGATCATAGGGAAAAATAATGTTGGCATTCCAGGAGCGCATAATTATAAAATCATTCTCTGTGTTAGTTTTAGAAAGTAAAATAATTTCACATCTGCCAGCCTTTATGATCGAAAGCACCATTTCTGGCTGGAATTTATTTGGAAAGAAATTTAGTTTTGGGAAAATTCTTTATGTACATGTATGGGTGTGCATGGTGTATGAGGTGAATATATGTGGATTATGAACACAGGCAATTGTGTGTGCACCCAATAGGAATGCAGTCTAGAGGATGACATTGACTGTCTTGCTCTGTCAGTCTGTGCCTTATTCCTTTGAGTCAGGGTTTCTCCCTGAATCTTGAGTTAGGCTGGCATTCATCAAATCCAGTGAGCCTCTTGTCTCAGCTTCCCACAATCCAGCACCACAGACAGAGGTGCACATAAGGTTGTACTTTTTACATGAGTGCAGAAATCTTTAACTTCGGGTCCTCTTTGTTTTCTATGAAGCTTTCTTACCCACTGAGTTATCTCTCCATCCCTATGGAAAAAACTTCTAAAGGATATGTTTTTGAATAGTTAAAGTAGATACCTTATGTGATTAGATATGTGGTTTAGAATGATTTATATATTGATGGCTACCTTTACCACTCCTGAACAAGATTTGACTCCCAATCTTAGATAATTTAAAAGTTTGTGAGAGCTGGAATTCAAACATCTTTGTTTGCACAGTCATTGAACAACAAGTATACTTCTGCTTCCTCAATATTTACCTTGTTATTTGGTGCAAAGCAAACTCTGCTCTTCTGCCTATGTATTTCCCACCTTAAAGTATGAGGCAACACATTTTAAAGCTAGCATAACCTCCTTTCTTAAAGTGGAAAATGAAAGAATTCACTGCATGGCATTTTATTCTTGACACAGGGATGCTATAGTTCAATTCACTATCACCCCAGGAGGCAGGCTCAGTACAGTGTGAGCTGTGAGCTTTCTACCCTCGAAGCTGGAAATACCCAGCTGCTGCACTGCAGGTGGTGAGGAAAT
The DNA here is from genome assembly GCF_011762505.2 of Arvicanthis niloticus. Lineage (NCBI taxonomy): Eukaryota > Metazoa > Chordata > Mammalia > Rodentia > Muridae > Arvicanthis > Arvicanthis niloticus. The sequence goes on along the minus strand of NC_047669.1, from coordinate 66,355,046 downwards.
TATACTTTCAGATAACATGTCTGCCAGAGATGAATAAGAAGGTAGATTCCAAAGACTTATAATTATTTGATATTTTCTTGTGCCCACTCATTATGATCCTTTGCCGCAGGTGGATATAGCTGCATCTTACCTTCTTATCTTTCAGCCCCATGCTCAAAAGTCCCATGTGATTCAGAAGTTTATTCCATACGCTCTTCCATTAGCAGACTGAGAAAAAGCTTGAATTCCTATAAGAAAAAAAAATTAAGGCATGTGACAATGTGATGTTTTCTATTCTCTAGTTCTTTTGCTTTCCTGGAAATAGTCTACTTAGAAAAAAATAAAATTTGGCTATCTTTGTCTTTATTTTAAAGAAGAACATATCATTACTTCACATTTAGATCTTCTCTATTCCATCCTCTTCATAAAAAACAATTATAACTCTGACCATAGGGTGTTAGTGGAGTTAGGATTTACTGACTTTCCCATGTGTCAGGTATTGACTATTCCTTTATATTCATTATTTCACTTAACAATACAACTGCCTAAGGTTTTACATTTTCTAGAAGAGAATACTGAGGCTCAGAAACTTTGATGATTTTAGCCAAGTTTTAAAATCCAGTAAATCGTACAATCGGACAACATTAACATATAATTGACAAAGATAGTATGCATTTGGAATGTAAATGTGATATTTAATAATGCAATTAACATATCCATCATCCATTCAATTTATTATTCTTGTTATTTGAGGTGGTTTAAATAAGTATGGCTTCTATAGGCTCATAGGTTTGAATGCTTGCTTACCAAGGAGTGGTACCACTTGATGGAGAAAAGGAGGCGTGGCCTTGTCGGAGTAGGTGTGGCTTGTTGGAGGATGGAGGGTGAGCTTTGGGATTTCCAATGGCAGATGTGGATGTAGACCTCTCAGATAGTTCTCTAGCAACACGTGTGCTTGAATCCAGCCATGCATCTCTCCATGTGTCTTGCCATGATGATAATGGGCTAAACCGCTGAAACTAAGCAAAATCCGATTAAATGCTTTCATTCATCAGAGTTGCCATAGTTAAGGTTTCTCTTTACAGCAATAGAACATTGACTGTGACATTATTCAAAGTTATTCTCTTCTTTAAGAACGATGCATGTAGTGTCCTTTGATCAAATTCAACGTCCCATTTCTCACCTCAAATTCTTATTTATCAACTTCACCACTACTCCCTCCAAATTTCATGATTTTTTTTTTTTTTAACCCACTTACTGTGGCCTGTATGTGGATGGGTGAAGGACCACTATTAGAACGTGAGTAATTTCTCAGAGGCCATATCTCTGAAGAAAACTGACTCTCTCTTCCCTAAACGTCAACAATTGTCAATAACTTTTTTTCTGGAGATAGAACTTCATAAGTTCCCACTTACTTATTCACATTGGCGTTTTGGCTTATGATGGTCTTGTGTATGCAATCAAAGATACTATCAAGTTATGGTCCTCTAGTTAATTCTATTTTGCTCCTGATACCCACTGCTTCTGATTTTTACAACCTTTCTATGCCATTTTCTGTGCTGATCCTTGAGTAGTATTATATGAGTGTGTGTGCTTGTCAAAGTGTGTGTGTGCGTGTGTGTGTGTGTGTGTGATATGTGCATCATTTCGAGCTGAGCACTCCTTAAGTCACTTATTCTTTGCAAACTGGCCAGCTGTGGGTTCCTGTATTAGTTGCTATTCACTACAAAAAGAAGCTTCTCTGATGAGTCTTGAGAGATGCACTAATCTTTGCCTGTAATAAAAAGTCATTAAGATTCAGTTTAATACAATGACCATTAGCAGAATAGGACTAAGTATTCCTCTAGAGCATATGATCTAGCAAGTCATTGAACTTTAGACTGGTTATTAGTACCAGCCATGAACTCCATCGTGTGGAAAGTGCTTTAAAGGCAATCATACAATTGTTGGGTATTCCCATAACAGATATGTCACTGTTGTATCAATAGGCATATCTTGCCAGGGCAGTTATTACTGTAGTTCTCAGAGTTCACAGGTAAGTACTGTTGTTGGTCATTTTTCTTCCCAGTGGTGTGTATGGCATCTTATAGCATTATGGAAGGTAACCAATAGGAATGAGGCTTCCATATTGGGATGCGTTTGATTCCTTCACCTTCTATGGTTCAAGTATGTGTTCTCTTCAGCAATAGAGTTTTACTATGAAGTTCTGGAGGGGTTCTAAAAGCAATGGTAATGGCCTATAGTGTTGAGAGGCATCTATGAGATCCCATTGACTAACACCTTGAAGAGGGATAACCTATATTTGGAATTGAGCTTTTTTGTTTGTTCACTTGTAATGTTTAGGCATTGCCTCTGTTACAGTGTCGCTCTATTTAAACTCCTTTTAAATGTGTATGTATATATTTTAGAAAGCTTCCACAGTAGGAGTCTCCATATGGATTTTCCAGAGGTATTTTGTGTTGTGTATTCTCCTTCGTGCTCCCTCCTCTATCTGTCCTCCCACTACCCACCTTATTCAATCCTTCCTGTTCTATCATTCCCCTTTTCTTCTTTCGTAACACCTGTGTTCTATAAACTTTTCCTTGAAGTTTCCCACTCCATGGCCCCTTGCTAGTTTCCTGACTCCTATGAGTATTCCAAGAAAAAGACACATATCTATAGTTTCAAAGCCAGCATCCAACATGAGAGAAAACATGCTTCCTTGTCTTCTTGAATCTGGGTTACCTCACTCAGAATGATTATTCCCGGCTGCATATCTTCATTAGCTGCATATCTACATTTCAGAGTTTAAGTTTTCTTTACAATCTGAATAATATCCCATTGTGTTTATGTACTACATTTTCTTCATTCATTTAGCAGTACATGATGAGCATCTAGGCTGTTCCCATTCCATAGCTATTATGAAGAAAGTGCCAGTGAACATGGATGAGCAAGTATCTCTCTGGTATAATACGTAGTCCTTCTAGAATATGCTCAGGAGTGGTATAGATGGATCATCTGATGAAAACTGACAGAGTCTTATCATGTAGCCTAGGTTGTCCTTGAACTCATGTTATATCCTAGGTTAACCTCAAACTAATGGCTTAGCCTCTTGAGTGCTGTATTTATGGCACTGAGCTACCTCACAGTTATTTTGGTGAAGCATTTGAGATCTACTCTCAGCAAATTTAAATGAATGAATACTTGCTAATAAGTGTAGTCATTGTGTGTTACTTCAGGTTCCTAGTGTTTCTTCAAGTCATGGTATGTACTCTTTGATCAGTAGCTCCGCATTTTTTTCTTGTTCTACCCCCCCTTTTTTCTTTATGAGTTTGAATTTTATTACACACAACAAATAAGTAAAATCATGTAACATTGATCTGTGTTTGTCTGGCTTATTTCTTTTATTCTAATGTCTTCAAATTTCATCTAAAATATTGCAAACAGTAGAATTTAAGTCTCTCTTTAAGGGTGAAAAACCTATTATATATTACACTTTCCTTATGATTTCAGCTGTTTTAATTTCTTTTTTTGGCAAGGGAATACTAATACAACAGAAAGTATACATGTGCAAATGATAATAATTTTTACCCATGTGGGATAAATTTTCGATAACAGGATGGCTGAATCTTACAATATTTCTAGTTTTTCAACATTTTTAGAAATCTCAGCACTGTTTTTCATATTTGCTATATCACTTTACAGTCTCACCAAAAAGATTTCCTTTACTTCATATCCACAACAGTGTTTAATGTTTTCTGACTCTATCATCCTGTGTAATTTTGATCTGCATTTCGATTATAGTTAGAGATGCCCATCATTCACACACCTTCTGGCTATTTGCTATGACATCTTTGAACAAACTTCTATTCAGGTTATTTGCATGCTTTTTTTTTTTTATCAGTTCATTTGTCTTTTGCAATAGGATCTGATCCATATGTATTTAATTTATTTATTAGTAATTTTATTTGTTTACATATCAAATGTTCTCTGCCTTCCCGGTCTCCCTTTCATGAACCCCTCACCGCAGCCCCTCCCTTTTCCCTCTAAGAGGGTACTCTCTCATCCACCCACCCACTCCTGCCTAACCCCTCTAGCATCCCCCTTTTCCAGGGCATCTAGCCTCCACAGGACCAAACGCGTCCGCTGCCACTGATGCCAGATGAGGCAGTCCTTTGCTACGTATGCATGTAGCAGGAGCCATGGACTGGCCAATGTATACTCTTAGGTTGGTGGTTTAGTCCCTGGGAGCTCTGAGGGGTCCAGTTAATTGTTATTGTTGTTCTTCCTATGGGGTTGCAATCCCCTTCAGCTCCTTCAGTCTTTCCCCTAACTCTTTTATTGGGGTCCCCGGGCTCAGTTTAAGGGTTGGCTGTGAATATCTCCATCTATCTTAGTGTTGGCATAGCCTCTCAGAGGACAGCCATACCATGCTCTTGTCTGAAAGCTCATCTTGGCATCAGCAATAGTGTCGGGGTTTGGCGTCTGCACGTGGAATAGATCGCAATGTGAGGTGGTCTCTGGATGGCCTTTCCTTCAGCCTCTGCTCCATTTTTGTTCCTGCATTTTGTTTTGACAGGGAAAATTCTGGGTTAAAATTTTTAGATGGGTGAGCAGCCCTCCCAGTTCCTTATGTAATTAAGTTTGAATCCATTAAAAGAGACATCTCTTCTACATTTGTCATGCCAAAACTTGCGCCTTAACCCTAAGCTGCCTTTATAATAGAAAGTCCTAAGCAGATGAAGGCTGTGAATATAAAAGTTCAGGAAGTCATACATATGAAAATGTCTAGATGATGAAAGTGGGAGAGATGTGAGAATATTTGTGTACAGCGCTTGACTTCAAAAGTGACGGCAAAGCAGTCTTAGCCTCCACGAAGATGAAAGCCACGCTCCTGCCGACGACGCATTGGTGAAGGAGCACCAGGGAACTGATGCAGTCTTTTAGACTGAGAACAAATGATATCATATTACAGGGTTATTGGAGAGCATTCCATAATTGTATTCCGCAAAATACAGAAGCAAGCATGCACATTTAAGTCATAAGAATATACAATTGCATTATGTAGGTCAAACATTTTATTTCAGAGGGCAAAACAACTGTACAAGCAAAAGATGCGTTAAGTTTTGTGTCTTATCAATGCTTTAAGAAACTATTACTAGGCTCACTTATTTTATTTTTATGGGGACCGAGAATGAATTCCAACGGGAAGACTATAAAAGTGTTACATTTTCTTCTATCTGTATTGAGTCTAAAATTAAAGTTTTTAATTTTCATGAAGAGGAAGCACCATTGCAGTTTTTTGCAGTTTTTTTTTTTTTTTTTTTTTTTGAATAAAAAAGTTGAATGAAGCTCAGGCAGGGAGAAGAAATGTCATGATGTCATGGTACTGACAGCATTCATAGGGTGGCAGAATGACTAACGTCTAGTGATCTGCTGGCAGAAGGACTTATCTCAGGTTGCCAGGCTCACACACTGAATTACTACTGAGGCTGCACACATATTGCTCAAACCCCAAGACTCTTCCGGAGTTCTGAAGTCTGTTCCATATTAGAGTAGGGAAACAGCACCACTTTTATTTTGTGTGGAATCTGACATGCATACACATGGCTTTATATTATTTGGTGTGGATGTGTTTTCATGTTAAAAGAAAGTAAAGGGCAAACTTTAAGTTCAATGAAAGGACTCTACATTTTGTAAAAGGATATAATCACATGGTGGTCCCGTGGTTTGGGCAAGCAAAAAATGGGAGGAGAAATATGTGCTATAGGGATGTGAGGAAATAGGAAAGACTGCCAAAGATCTTATGTCTTGATTTTAATGATTTGACACATGGGTGAATTTTATATTTTCTTTTTCTTTTTTTTTATGTGAAAATTTTTATTGGATATTTTATTTACATTTCAGATGCCATCCCCTTTTCCCATTTCCCCTCCCTAGAAAACCCCAATCCCATGCCCACTTTTGCTTTTATACTATTTTTTTTAATGTTAATCAAAGGCTTTATAAGTTTGGTAATGCTCAATATCAATCAGAAGTGTAACCCAATACCTAACCTAGATATATCAACTATCTTTGACTGGCGGGGACATGCAAACATCCACCTCCATGTCCCCACCCCCTCTTGTCACCTAGCTCCTCCTCTCCTCCTCCTCTCCTTACTCTTCCTACCTTAGCTCCTCCTACATATCACCCTTCCTGTTAAAACTTTTCTCTTAGAATACAGTTAGAGCATAATTATACCAATTTGTGTCGAATTTTATATTTTCATACCTGCAGCTTATTGTATATCATACTTTAACAAAATCTCTTAAAGATATGTAAAAACTGGACAGATAAACTTCATTTCTCAGTCCAATTTGTTTTGCTTCCGTACTTGTAGACATTGTTCCTAGTTCTGTGACTCCTTCTTGCATCCAAGAATAACACCACAATGTACTCTTTTTATCGCTTTTCTTCAGCTCAGTGAGGGACATTTTGAAGTCTTAAAATATGGACATATGTCTTACTAATTACAGATAACATCTAGAATTCACAGTCTCTTGGGTTTGGAGAGATGGCTAAGCAGTTAGGAGCACTTTTTGCTCTTGCAGAGAGGATATATGTTGGGTCTGTAGAATTCACAGGGTGGTACATAACCATCTGTAACTCTAGTTTCAGGATATCTAATGCCTTCTTCTGGACTACATGGGCACCAGGCACACATATGGTATACAGACATACCTGTAGGCAAAACATAAACCAAATAAATGCAAAAAATTTTAAACGAATTAATATACTCCCTTTTTTTTTCTTCTCCACTCTTTCCTAGCTAACACCAAATTTAGGATTCCATAGTGTTTCAAAATTCTTTTACATATTTTGCTTCATTTTATTTGTAATCATAATCTCAATTATTACATATACTTGAGAGAAAGTTTATTATATTCAGTTTCCACGTAAATCACAGGCATTCATTAGATGTAAGACACATAGCTCCACCCACAAGATAATTCATACAGTTGTATTTCCTCATTTATAGCCCTCAACCTGACATTGAACTCCAGTTCATCAATGGGATTATTCATTAGTATTAATATCTCTGGCATCTGGATCCTCAGATAACTATTTTCCATATTTTTAGTTTTATTATAGCTGAGTGATGACAGCCAATTAGCAAATGAAGAAAGCAGTTTTGAATAGCTTGTCATTATGATAAGACACTATAAATGGAGCCCCACAGTCTTGATTTTTTTTTTCCTTTTAAGTAAGAAAAGAGAAACTCTTGGTTCCAGAGAGATGCACATGATTTAAATAATGGCATCAATTTTGATCTTCCATCTCTACTTACATTTTTTTTTTTTAATCTGATTCCTTTTGTAGTTAGGAAATGGCTACCTTCACTTAGAAATTTTAACATTACTATGTCATGATTCCACAAAACTAACAAAGTCTTCCAAAAGCAACCAGTGACCTCTTTTTTGCATTGTTGTTAAATAAATAGCTTTAACCACTTGATCAAGTAGTGCTATAAACTATGGAATGGCTCTGCTTCACTGTTATGTTTTTACTTTACTATTATTTTTACTTTACAATTATTTTTAAAAGGTTTTCATTTTGAAATAATTCAGACTTGCAGAATTCTTATGAAGATAAAACAGAAAATTTAAAATTCTCTACTCAGCTTCCTATGATGTTAGGATCAAACATATCACTAAAACTAAGAAATTAACATTGGTGCAGTATTATTAGAAGGATTATAGGCTTTTATTTTTTTTTTTTAAATCATGGTTTCCCTTTCTTTTCCAGAATTAGTCTGTGTTCCATGTGGCTTTCACTCATCCAGTTTTTCTTCATCTCTTCCAAACAGCTACTGTTTCATTATATTTGTTTGTTTATCTTTCCTCTTGTTATGTTGTATTAATTCTAATTGTCATGGGAGATGCCAACTTTGTTGCCTCACATCAGGCCAGGCTAGGATTCACCATTGTAAAGTTATTCTTCACCTTTCTCCCATTCAGTTACAGAGAGTTACAAGCATTTCCTGTAAAAAAGCCAGATGGCAAATATGTGTGAATCCATGGCTATTGCAGGTACTTTCAAAATTTAGCACTTCCAACTAACAAAAATATAAATAAACATCACATCATGGTAAATGAATATTCTCCAATAGGGATCCAACAATACTAACTGACTCTTGCACTCATCCTCAAAAGGCAGTCACCAAATTCCATTACAACTAAGGGAAACAAACCTCACCACTCTCAAAGAATGTGTAGGCATGAGTTAAATGCTCTGCAATAATTATTTTGATTCTGTATAAATCTTCTTCTGTTCTCAATGTTTCTCTCACTAATATTGTCATTCTATGATGAATTTTTTTATGAAGAAACCATTATTGCTGTGTTTTAATGGTAATTTGCATGTGTAAAATATTGCAGTAGGTATGTGTCCCTGTGTTTATGTATATGGAAGCCAGAAATTGACATGAGCATCCTTCTTGATAACTGTTTTCATCTTAATATTTGAAACTTTCTCACTGAACCTGGACTTCCTGTTTTGACCACAATGCCCATCTAAAAGCCAGATGGATCTTCTGTCTTCACCTCCCTATCACTGGGGTTACATATGTGTGCTGAGATATTTTGCTTTTATGTGAGTTTTGGAACATAGTTGTAGGTCTTCATGTTTGTGCAGCAACTGCCTAAGTAGTCTCTCCAACCTTAATGTGGTTGGTTGTTTTTGTTTCCTTTTGTTTTGGGAAATTAGCTATTACTACTTTATTTTGCATACTATGTAGCTTTGTCATTGAGTGTCCTTCTAGCTTGACCTCTATTTCCCTATAGCAAGAACCATCCCTTTTGCCTTGAGCACTTCTCCAAGTTTCTGAAGGTTCAAGGTGTGTCTTGTCTTTTATTTTCCAGTGTTAGAGTCAGTCATTTCTCCATAAGTCACTTATCTTCCTGGAGAAAATGTAGACATTTAGAGATATGCTCTCTCCTACTGAGGTGTCAGTGCTCCTGAGCCTCAGTAGACTGAGTCAGAAGATGCAAGTCTAGTAACTCATGTACAGGCTTACACGGATATTTATTTTTATAATAATTTATTAAGTAAACAAGAATTTACACTGATAATCCAACCTTTATCCAGCAGCACTGTGGGGAGCCGACAGAAGGCGGCTATCATCCTTGCAGCCATCTTGAGCCATATACCCTGACAAGAGACTTGATTGCATTAGCCTACAACAGCTGAGCACACTCTGATAACATCTTGCTTTAGATACCCAGGATTTTCCCTTGGGTGTGTGAGACTTAAAGGTGTGTGACTTAAGGGCATGACTTAGACATCAGATTTAGAGACAAGACCTAAGGGCATGATTAAAGGTGTGACTTGAAGGCGTGGCTTAGAAGTGAGACATATAAAAGGTGAGAGGCAGACAGAAGAGTTCAGTACAACTCGGAAGAGAACAGAGAATCAGAGACTTTAGAGAGAACAATTTGGAGTAGGAATTAGACATTAAGAGTACAACTCAGTACAACTTGGAAGTAGGAATTAGGCATTAGGACAGTACAACTTGGAACTTGGAATTAGACATTAGGCACTTAGCACTTGGAGAAAGAACTTGAAACTTGGAGGCACTAGGGATTAGGAACTAGGGACTAGGAACTCAAGATTTGGGACTTGAAGAGAAGAAGAGAGACTGAAGAATAAATGGGATTGAATCACACTCTGTCTGGTCTCCATTCCTCGAATCCGTCCTCACTCTCTCTCTCTTGCTGAACCCCGACCCGAGGACCGGAGCTGCTTGGGGCAGTGCGGGCTAACAAGTTAGTCCCCAAGGCTTTTGGCAGTGCGGGTCCCAACATTGACAGAACACTTGGGCCCCCATGTGGGGCAGCTTGGGCCACAACACAGCACTGTTTATTCCCATGAGACTGGATTACTTACCTATTTTGTTGTTGTTGTTCTCCTGAAAAAATGACTTTCATTTTTGACAATATATTTATTTATAGTTCAACCTTAGTACACATACGAAGTAGTTTCAGAATCTGCAAAGAGCACTCCTTGGAGAAGTAATTTACCAACGATAAAGCAATGTTTTTTCTTTGTCTTTTAACTTGCAGCATAAACACAAAACACAGTTTTTCAATGTAGTGTAGGAAATTTCTATCCCTCAACAAGATTGTGTCATGCATTTAAATTCTTCTCATTCATTTTTCATTATTCTCTGTGTCTTCTTCAGGTCTTGGATGGCTGGTATATTTAAAGTGTACATATTGAAAATATGTGAAATTTACGATTTTATGTACAATAGTCTAGATAAATGCACAGTTAGACAACCCATGTTGCCTATCTCCAGCCTGGGCCTCTCTAATCCGTATTTTCCTTCCTCAGGTTTGTATTTTCTGATGTGTCACATGAAGTCATACAACTTGTAAACATTTTTTGACCGACTTCTTTTGCTAAGAAAACACTTTAAATTTACTCATTTTTTTGTGTGTATGTGAATTTAGTTTGTTCTTGTAGTGATTTGAATAAGGATACACACCATCTCCTGTCTACACAGTACCAAGTGTCAGAGCCATCTAGGAAAGGCTATGGCAAGCAAGTAAGTTTTGTGGAGATGGCCTACTATTTTGCCTGGCTGCCATATGTGTGCTCTGAGATGCAGGGTCTTCAGATACTTTATGCTAAGATTGCTTCTTGATGCTGATATGCCTTTTCTGCCAGCCTATTGGGCAGATTTTCTGCAGAATCAATATGAAGATGTACTTTCTTGTAATAATGCTGTGTAGATGAATTGATGATTTCATAGTTCCTGATAGTGATTTTATAGAACTCCTAAATTGATAAAAGTAATCTAAAGCCTACTGTAGAATAAAAGCTACAAATAGTGCTATGTAAGCCTTCATGTGCCATGGGTTAACTGCACTAGGAAAAGAAAGTAGGCTTGGTAAAAATTTATGACCAAGGAAAATATTCCTTCTAGGTTAGGAATGAGGCCACTATCTGGTAACTAAAGGTCATAAAACTGGGAATGGGCAGTTTATTGTAGGTGCAAGGACAGAAAATAAATGATGGACTATCTATATAAAACTTTGAAATAATAAGACACAAGCAGATGATTTGTCTCTTGGCAAAACTGTGCTAACTTCTGACACAAAAATTATTGCTTTAAACTTACAATGAACTTATGGAGCTAGTAACAGTTAATGAATGTTTAATCAGGTACTAGTCTAATGGAGACATGTAAATAATTCTGTTGTAGCTCCTTAAGACTTATCAATCTGTGACATGAACCTTTGTCTTGAATTTACTATGAACTTATATAATGTAAAAATGCTTAGAAAATTATATGGTTAATTATCCTGAGAAAGTATAAAAATGAAGAACAACAATAAAGTGGTAGTGCAGCCTTGTTCAGCTTTATTCAGTGTGCTATGTGTAGTGGTTTGAATACATTTGGCCCAAGGAGTGATACTATTTGGAGGTATGGCCTTGGAGTAGGTGTCTCACTGTGGGCATGGGCTTTAAGACCCTCATCATAGCTGCCTGTTAGTATTCCACTAGCAGCCTTCCCATGAAGATGTAAAACTCTCAGTATCATGCCTGCTTGGATGCTACCATGCTTCTACCTTGATACTGGAGTAAACCTCTAAACCTGTAAGTCAGCTCCAATTAAATGTTGTTCTTATAAGAGCTACCTTGGTCATGGTGCTTGTTCACAGCAGTAAAACCCTAAGACAAAAGTTGGTACCAGGGACTGGGGTATTGCCATGATAGGCCTGATTATACTTTTGTTTGGAAGAATGTGGATTCTGGGACTTTGGATTTGGAAAGCAGTGGAATGCTTTAAATGGGGCTTAAATGGGTTATCCTAGAAGGAATTTGGAAGACTTTGTTACTAAGAGTGATTTGAATTGTGCAGACCTGGCCCAAGAAAGTTCAGTGGAGAATTTCGATATGTGACATAGGGACTGTTTTTGTGGAATTTTGGTGAAGAATGTGACTATTTTTGCCCTTGTCTAAAGAATTTGCCTGAGACTAAAGTGAAGAGACTCAAATTAATTGCATTGACAAAGAAAGTCTCAGAAATGCCCATCATAGACTTTTTTTCTCTGATTAAGTCTCGTGAAGAGCATTTTAAATAAGCATAGTAAGCTGAGAAAGAAAAAATATAAAATATATGATTTGAGTACTAAAAGTGTGTCAGGAAGAGAAATAGAGCTGAATCCTGTGTTCTAGGATAACTGAATTAAGGGAGTAGTGACCTTGGGGCAAGATCCTACCCAGCTAAATTTAGGTTTAGTACAAGCCTTTAACCCCAGGAGGCAAAGACAAGCAGATCCCTAAGTTCAAGGCCAGCCTAGAACAGAGCAAGTTCTAGGTGAAGAAAAATTTAAATCCAGACTTGGTGGACTATGCCTTTTATCCCAGTGTTTAAGAGACAGATATGTAGTTCTCTGTGTTCAAAGTCAGTCTACAGAACAAGTTCTAGGACAGCCAAGCTTAGGCAGTGAAGGAGTTGGAAAACAGAAAGCAGGTGATAATGTGATAGAACAAGGGGACCATGATCGAATCCTAGCAAGCAGCACAACTCAGTAGCTTTGGCCATGTGGCTCTGGCTTTTGAGTCAAGAATAGAATGGACTACTGGGACAATTGATGCTGGTTAACTGGAGCTAAGAAATTAGCAGTGATTAAGAAGAGACCAGCATTACTGAGGTAAAATGTTCTGGAAAGTATTTTCTGAGAGCACAAAGAAGCTGTGTTCCAGAGGTAGCCAAGGTTGTACCTCCTGCAGCAGCTGTACTTGGTAATGTGTAAGAGTCACCCAGGTGGTACTGGTTTAAAGGCATGAAGGGGTCATGAAGAGCAGCTGAGGATCAGCAATGTGAGAAGCTATGGAAGGCCATTGGTGAAGGTGAAGCCTCAGTTGAAGTTGATGTCCCAGGTCTGAAGGGGTCATGCAAAGGGGTCATGAGGCTTGGTACCACGAAGGAAGCTTATGAGAGGTTATTGGTGAAGCCTAGTTGCAGCAGAAGAATCCAGATATTAGAGATGCCAGGATCATGGACTAGTCACCAAGAACAGCAGTGGCAATGGAGAAGATCAACCCAAGCTTAGATTGCTACAGAGGGCAGAGCTAGAGAAGTGATGTCAGCCTTTTATAGGAGCCCAAGATCATGTGTTGCTCCCAGACATTGAAACAAGAAGCTTTAAGAGTGAAGTTACCTTAAAGACCCAACGATATTCGAGATGCCAGAGCCATGGGCTATCTGCTGAGGAAAGCTGCTGACAGGGAGTGGAACCAGCCTAGGAGAAAGAAGTTTGTTGCAGTCAACAATGATGAAAGAGGAGTTGGAGATCTGAACATTGCTTTGACAATGGACATGGAAATGTAGAGTTTGGAGTTTGCCCAGCTGGTTTCTTGTTTTGCTTTGGGGGTTTCAGTTAAGTGATTGGATGAATCTTGGAAGAAACTCTGAACTTTGGACTTTTAACATTGTTGAGATTGGTATAGACGATGGGGACTTTTGAAGTTGGACTAAATGTATTTTTGCATTATGCTTGTTTAGATATGGCCCCCATAGACTCATATGTTTGGATAAGTCTATGGGGGCCACGGAATGGAATTCCGTGGTTTGAATATGTTTGGCCTAAAGAGTAGCACTATTTGGAGGTGTGGCCTTGGAGTAGGTGTCTTACCGTGGGCATGGGCTTTAAGACCTTGATGATAATGGACTGAATCTCTGAACATTATTAATGTTGTCCTTATAAGAGTTGCCTTGGTCATGGTGTCTGTTCACAGCAGTAAATCACTAACTCAGACACTATGTGTGCTTTTCTTTCTTTCTTCCTTTCTTTCTTTCCTTCCTTCCTTCCTTCTTTCTCTTTCTTTCTTTCTTTCTTTCTTTCTTTCTTTCTTTCCTTCCTTCCTTCCTTCCTTCCTTCCTTCCTTCCTTCCTTCCTCCCTCCTTTCTTCCCTCCCTTTCTTCCTTTCTTTTCTTTTCTCTCTGACTCACAAAGAGTTAAGGAACTTCAAGCCTTTTACTGGTCCAGAGAGTGGTCTGAGTCAAAGAGAAAAGAACCCAAGTAATGAAGTTTCTTTTTCCCTGTTGCTATTACTAGGAATTAATTGCCAGAAGTCCACAGCTTTTGGCCCTAGAATAACAAGAAAGAGTTAAATTGCCAAAAGTATGCAGATTTTGTCCCTGATCACCAACTCTCACTATTAAATGATATTTACTTTTTTGGTGAATAATTTGAAGTCATTGTATGTCATGTATCTGAGTTTGTTTTACATTGCTTATCCATTACTAAAAATGATGGCAAAGATTTTGAGTTCATAATTGAGTTCAAATGCCACATTTGAGACAGAATGTAAGTGAAACTTTGTTTTCAAACTACAAAATGACTACTATATTTTCTAGTTCTTGCATTTAAGAAATTTGAGTTATTAGTATTCTATGATTGGGCACCAAACCCTGGCACTGTTACTGATGCCATGTTGTGCTTGTAGACAGGAGCCTAGTGTGACTGTCCTCTGAGAGGCTCTATTTGTAGCTGACTGAGACAGCTACAAATACCTACAGCTAACTATTGGACTGAGGTCGAGATCCCTATGAAAGAGTTAGGGGACTGATTAGAGGAACAGAAGAGGATTGCAAATACATCAAGTAACCTGGAGCCCCTGGGAGCTCCCAGAGACTAAGCTACCCACTAAGCTACATGGACTGGTCTGTGCTCCCCCAGCATATATAAAGCAGAGGACTGCCTTGTCTGGTGTCAATGGGAGAGGATGTGTCCAATCCTGTAGAGAATTGATGCCCTAAGGAAAGGTGATGCAGGGGAGGGGTTAAGGTGGGGGTGGGGGCAAAGGGGTGGGAGGATGGGGTAAAAGAAATAACATTTAAAAAATAGAAAACAGAAAAAAAAAAAAAGAAATTTGAGATAGAGCCATGACTCATGCACACAGGTTTAATGTGCATGGTAACTGATTTAGAATAAAAAAAATTTTTAAATAAATATTTAATGAATGTAAGAAAACAATTTATAAAAGTATGCTCAGTTACAACCTAATATATATGTATATATAAATTAATAGCAACTAAAATATATATTGCTTTCTCCAATATTGTTATGCTCCTTTTTATTGATTTCTGATATAGAATGTGAATATATTTAAGAGTTGACTCCCTGTGGAAAGGATTTTCAAGGTGGTGGCCAATTGCGTCAAGTATATGGCTTTAGTTGGAGCGGCCTGAGTCTGGTTTGAGTTCATTTCCCATTGTGTATCCTTCTGAGCCTTTCTGTTTTCTACACAGTAAGGATTAGAATAACACTGACCTCAGAGTTGAATATTGGAAGCTACATGGTTATAAAGAGCCTGGGTAGGTTTTCCTCACATTAATGTTTAGAGTTTGTACTATGTTCCTGGTTCAATCCCATAGCTATTTTATCTGCATTGATTGTCATGTCTATGAGAAAAAAACAAATTACACATAGATTTCTCACTTTTACCTTGTGAGCCATCATTTGTATCACAGCTATATTAAGCCATATCGTGACTTAAATGTGATCTTAGTTATTTCCTTAACCATACAGGAATAAAAGTTAAGGCTGAGAATACTGAAAAACTTCAAATGCCAGGTTCTGACCAGAGGGATCTGTTAGAAATGGTCAAATCTAGAAAAACAAAAGAAACAGACTTATCAATAAATACTCTCTTGCCTGTAACCAGGATGCAGTTTCTCTTCTCTCACAAGTACACCTTGAGATAAAAGACTGATTGTTTCACATTTCACTCTCTGGTAGTATTTTCCTGGTTATTAATCATTTTGGAAATCTTTGCCCTGAAAGTAACTAGAGTTTGTTTTGGAATTTAATGAGATGAATCTTGATAATATTAGTTATACTAAGAAATTATGCAGTCCAGAAATGCATAAAGCTTAGAGTTAAATGTTTGGGCAGGATAAATTATGGCATTTATA
The DNA here is from genome assembly GCF_011762505.2 of Arvicanthis niloticus. Taxonomy (NCBI): domain Eukaryota; kingdom Metazoa; phylum Chordata; class Mammalia; order Rodentia; family Muridae; genus Arvicanthis; species Arvicanthis niloticus. Next base: position 66,339,115 of record NC_047669.1, on the reverse strand, counting down.
TTTTAGAGTATTATGTATCAGCACAGAAAGAAATGAACATTGTCCAAATAGAAATTACTCTATATAGTTGAGATTTAATGGAGCAAAGAATTATTTTGGAAGCCATAGAGATTTGCTGTGCTCCATCATGACAAAAAGTTAACACATATTATGAGCTGGTTTATTTGAAGCACAAACTTCAAGAGTTATTAAATATAATTTCCTAAATACTCAGCATTTGGTGAGATTTTTCAAAAGCAAAAGCTTCATATTTCAATTCATATTCATTTTCTTTCTAATCAGTTTTTCACTTTTGAGAAAAGATTTCCATAACTATTTCTTATTCCAAGTATTTTTTCTGTGATGAAAAGGATTAATTTCCTTAAATATCTTTAATAATAACTTGGTAAAGAATTTTTTAACTTAGCCTGAAACTCCCCTGCTAAGTTCCTTTCTGTGTAATTTTGATTATAAAGAATTCAGTACATTTTTTTTACAGTAAGAGGAAAAGAAAAATCAGGATTTTATAAATTAAGAATTCATGAAGACTGTAATATGTTATCTGATGCTATAGAGGTTGCCCAGGCAAGGCAAAACCCTGTAGAAGAAAGTTGATAAGTACCCTAATGATTTCAAATATTTTCCATTATTATTATTATTTCTTCATCCTCCTCCTTCCCTCCTTCTCCTCATCATTTTTGGATACAGTGTTTGCTATACATCTATAACTGGCCTAGAACTGGCCTAGGCTGGTCTCAAATATGTCTTCTTTGTGCCTCAGTATCTAAAGTACTGGGAATACAGGTTTAAATCACCACATTGTGTTGTTTTTTGAGCCAGTTCTTTAAAAACTCCAATTATTTAAAAATTCTGATGAAACAAGTTTAACATTCTCCTGTAGGTAGTGGTTGCTGGGAATGATGACAGTTCCTCCAGGGGTAAGTTAGGTGCAGCTGTGGCTCACAAAAGGCCTCTCCATGGCTCCTCATGGTGGGATCCCAATGACACGAGAAAGTCCATGGGTTTTTACAGGCTTGAATGTCATGGCGGATGATGGTTGAATCTGGATGTGCACCCCTCCTGAAACCCAAGGCAGACCTGAATTAAATAGGGAGGAAAAGGGGGAGGAGCTGGGGAAGAATGCTTAATTGGCTCCACCCTCTGGCCTTCAGGTACCTCATTAGTATGTAAATCTCTGAGGCCTGTTCCTCCTGACTGTTGGCCATAGACCTCTCTGTGGAAGTGCTTGTGGAGGGTGAAGCTAAATGAAAAGAACCAGGGCCTGGGAGCAGAGCCGAACTCCTGCTGTCCAATAAGGTTCCGGGGTTCCAAGCTCATGCTCAAGCACCCAGCTGCTTCTCACAACCCACCACCCCACATTCTCCTTGGACTAATCTGTTAAGTTAATATATGTAGGGGGTTTCTGTATTAAATGATTACTAAAATCCTACTTAAAAATTAGAATTTCTATCCAGTTATTTTACTAGTTATCTAAACTAGTGAAATTCATACAGTATCTACAAAAGAGACCTTTCGTAATTAAAATGTTGAGTTTTAAAAATAATGGGGAGTTGTCCTAGACTGTAACATGCCGGAATCAAGACCATGAGCACATGAGTTTGGGTAGTTAGACGCTGAGGTCAGCACCCAGCATGATGTGTGTATTGTCCTAATGCTGGGTAGGTGTGAAAGGGGTAAGTGGATCTCTGCAGCTCACTGGCCTAGCATATGCACCCATGGCAGACAGGTTATAAACATTTGCAAATCAGTGCCTGGGGCTCCTGCATTCAAGTTGAAACATACACATACATAAACTGAAAATAAATAATCATTTAAAGCAAGCGAGCAAACAAACACAAAAAGGAGTATTAATCTTCCTGGACGAAAATAAGACCACTACCACAATATAAAGCCAAATTTAAAGCAAGCTTTAAATGCTAGCCTTCTCTGGTTTCCAAGAAAATGGCCACAAGTCATTTTGCAGGGGCTTAAAAGGGCAAACCCCACAATTTACCACATTTGCCATTAGGTCCAATCCAGGGGTACCTCGGGGAACCTCCTGAAATATTTTCTGCCAACATGCCTCCTGCCTACATCCAATTAGGGGCTTGGATTCTGATGTATTTCCTGCCTGTAGACCTCCTATCCATATGTGATCAAGCACATTTGGTGCAGATGGGTGAAACATACATAGGAAAACAGGATATTATTCTTAACTCCAAAGAGAATGCTTAACCTGCAAGGTATATATATATGTATGTATATGTATATTTATACACACATACATACATTTTTAATAAATAAATACATTTTATAAATAAAATGGAAGTTTTGGTCTCCCACTAACTTGCAGTGTGTATTGTTCTCGTTCCAATTTTTGTTTGATTGTTTGTTTTTTGGTCTCACAAGAGAAGGCATTATTTGCTCTACTGCCTTCAGGGATACATCAGAGCAGAAACAACAAATTGAACAAAGATGTTCAGAAACCAACAGACACTGATCTACTAGTAAGACCTGGTATACAAAGTTCTGATAAAGGCCATCAAAGTACCCACACTCATTTTATTTTGATTTTGATATTTTTTATTTTTTATCAGTGGTTTATTTTTTTCTCCATTCTTCTTTTACTGTAAATAGATTTTATATACACTATATTCTGATTATGGCTTCCCTTCCATCAGCTCCTCTGAAATTCTCCCCACCAACCCTTTCATCTAAGTTCATACCCTTTCAGTCTCTTAGAAAACAAAAGACACTTAAATATGGGAGAGAAGAGAGGTCAGGGACTGAGCAGAGGGGAGGAAGGGAATGCCAAGGTTGAGTCTAGATGTATTATATGAGAGAATAATAAATTAAAAAATGAAATAATAAAATAATAAAACAAACATACAAGAAGAATCTCTAAGGTAAAAACATCCTCCAAACATTATGAGATAATTAACCTTCAAAGATGCTAATGAGTTTATTTTATGCTGGCTATAGATAATGAATGGTTGGCCTTCATTGTCATAAGTCTGAGTATGTTGTGCTTTAATTTTCATTCTATTCTAAAATGCTTTTAATTTATTTCTTAATTTCTTTTTATGACCCATTTTTAAATGAGTAGTGAGTTGTTCAGTTTTCCTGTGGTTGTAAGCTCTCTGGTTCAGTTGTTGATATCCAGCTTTGGTTGTCAGATACGATGTAGGATGCATTTTTTTTTTTTTTTTTTGTATCTGGTAAGATATGCTTTCTGTTCAAGCATATGGTCAATTTTGGAGAATGTTCCATAAGGTGATGAGAAGGGACATTTTGTGTTTGTGTAAAATGTTCTGTTAAGTATCTGTTAGGTACATTTGGTTTATGATGTAATTTAGAAACTGCATGGCTCTGCTTAGTATATGTCTGGATGGCCTGTTTGTTGTTAAGAGTGGGTCATTGATGTCTCCCACTATCAGTGTGTGGGTGTCAATAAGTGATTTAGTTTAGTAGTGCTTCTTTAATGAACTTGGCTGCCCTTGCGATGATTATGGAAATTACAACACCCTTTTGGCAGATTTTTCTTTGATGGTTATATAGTATCCTTGTTCCCTGTCTCTCCTGATTAGTTTTGGTTTGAAGTCTACTTCATTAGATATTCAAATGGCTACATCATCTTGTTTTATGGATCCATTTGCTTGGAATATTGTTTTTTCACCTTTTTACCCTGCAGTGATGTTTACTCTTGATAGTAATGTATGTTTCTTGGATGCAGCAGAAGTATGGATCCTGTTTCCATAGCCATTCTGTTAGTCTGTGTCTTTTTATTGGGAGAATTGAGACCAGTGATGTTGACAGTTATCAATAAGCTGTGTTTTTGGAGTTCTATTATTTTGTTGTTGTCGCGTGGTTCCCCTCCTTTTGATTTTCTGGCCTGGGATTATTACAAAACTTGAGATGAGACTCAATTAGAATTGGAGGGGTAGAGGAAGTTTGAAGATTGCCTACCGGATTCCATGGGTGGTGTGGCTGGTGGCTTCCCTGGGCACACCAGTAGGTCTTGGTAACATAGATAAAGAGATGGGGTTGTAGAGGAAGCCTCTAGGAGAAGAGTTGCATAATCTACTGATAATGGGAGTAGAGATGGCCACAAACATGTTTATATGCAGCACCTCACAGGGTTTGTTAAGTCTTACTATTTATTATTATTTGTGTGTTTGTACATGTGTATATATTTTGTGTGTTTGTGTATGCATATGTAGATGCCATGGGTCCCCTTTAGCTGGAGTTAGAGGTAATTGTAAGTTGCTAAACATGGTACTGAGAACTGAACTCCATCCTCTGGAAGACTTACGCCTGCTGCTCACTGCTGAGCCATCTGTTCAGCCCAATATTCCTTTTTAAATCTTATTTTAAATAGAAGGGACTCACTTTTTATTCTGTCAGTTTTCTCTTACAAGAGCAAAGTTCAGACTGACCGTTGTTCTAAGCAACTCGCTATGGTCCACCCTAACTCTCTATCTTATCCCCGACTTGCTCTTATTATTCACATCAGGATTGAATTCTAGGTCTATAAACTAATTGTGATTCCATTTACTTTGTGGGATACAAGTCTGCACTTATATCTTTAAAACTGCAGCAGAGTTCCTCTGCCCATGGCTCCTCATCTCTTCTCTATCTCGTGCTGTCCTAAGCTACACTGAATCCCTTCTCTAGCCATCTAGTCCATTATGGGTATTTTCTCCTCCAGAGAAATGGACAGAATTCAAGTGGAAATTGACCAATGCGGAGAAATGGGCTGTGAATTTTCCCAGAGGCAATTATGAGGGCATATAAAGTTACATACCCAGAAGTTAGATTTAGATGCAGAACACTGAACAGCACTACCTAGTGTTAAGTCTTCTTGTGTGAAATAGTTATGAGAATTCTGTTGAAGAGAAGTTTTGCTTGTAATTGACAAGGAGTCAGGGGAATGGAGAAATAAGAAGCAATTAAGTTACCTAGTATTTCATCATTAATACCTACACTTCATTTTCATTCAGATTATGAACTGACCTATGCAGGTCCATACTATTTTTATTTTGGCTACTTTTAAGATGCTCCATTGGACTCCTCATCAATTCAAGGAGATCATTCTTTTGTTGCATTGTCTGATGTTGGATTTCAAGATGTAATGTAGTAACATGTGATTTCTATACCTAGTTTGTGTTACCCCAATGGTTGGAAGATTTGTTTTTGCAGGCTCTGCTGAAGCAGGAGGACTTCTCTGCACTTGATATTGTTCATCTGCCTTTATCCATCCCACAGGCCTTTTTAGTCTGGATTTTTATTACTTCCCAGAGTTCTACTTCAGGAAGAAGGGAAATTGAGAACATAATGTTATGGTCTAAATGTTTGCATCCCTTCCAAATTCATTTGATCAAAGTTAATCATCAGTGTGATGTTCTCAAGAGGTATTTGGGAATTGATTAGTCCATGAGGATGGACCTGTAATGAGGGAATTAATGTTTGTGTAACAGAGGCAGCAGAGAGTTCCCTTGTTTCTTTAGTTTAATGTGTGAATACAGGGAGAAGGTCAAGAAGTGGGTTTTGACTGGACATCAAACTTGCTAAGTGTAGTGATTTTATATCTCTGAGTTCTAGAAGATACAGATTTTTGTTTTATGTAAGATATCATACACGGCATGTTACTTTAGCAGCCTCAAGTTAACTAAGTCAGGTTTTGTCTACTTCTAAATGCTTCAAACCTTGTCTGGATAGTTCCCTCCCATGATCAGGTTAGAATGGAGGGCAGACAGGTTCTCTATTCTTAGAACCTTACATATTGATATTATTTATTTTTTCTGTTATCCTAACTTTCTTACATTCTAAGCCAGGAACTACGAAAAACAATATATGTGTGAGTTTTAGAATCTTTCCTTTGCATTGTCATGAATTTTTCTACTTCTCTGTATTGTTCAAATGCAGAAATGCTCTGGTTTCTTCTGGAAAACCGACTTGGTAAACTCAAAAGCACAGAGGATGTTTGTGTCTCCTTTTTGACATATCATCCTCTCTGAGACAAAAGCAACACAGACATGGGAAAAAGGATGGAAAATAAAACCACCTGGGGCTTGTTGCTAAATCCATATACACAGGTTAATATTTTGGAAAGTTATACAACAAAACATAGACTGTGTATGTGTACCTTTCTACTTCACTGTCAGTTCTGTTGGGAGGGCAAGGAGTGACTAACATTGAGCTGTGATTTCTTGCATAAACTTCTATTCTGAAATACTTAGAAAATTGATTTTTACTCTTTTTCTAGATATCTACACTCATATTTGGTCAGCAGATAAAAAATAGAATATACGGGGCTGGAGAGATGGCTTAGCGGTTAAGACCACTGAGTACTCTTCCAGAGGTCCTGAGTTCAATTCCCAGCAACCACATGGTGGCTCACAATCATCTGTAATAAGATCTGATGCCCTCTTCTCTTCTGGTGTGTTTGAAGACACCAACCGTGTACTCATAAAATAAATAAATCTTAAAAAAAAAAGAAATAGAATATACGAGTGAGTGATTTATTAATTCTTGACATTTCAACAAAAGGAAGCCATTTTTATAGGGACAGGTTTACTGTTTAACAAACATGTTTAGAGAAAATTATTTTTCACCAAAAGTATTTATCAGGCATTAATAATAAGCTGAAAGTTGTAAAAATGTGAAATATCATTTGATGTTTGAAAGTGCCTTAGGACTGCTTTGAAATCATTGGTTTATATTTTCTTTTTAAAAAGAACTGGCTTAGACTTAAGGGAGAATAATTAAAGCTTATTATCACAAACATATGAATTAACTGTGCCTTTGCCTTCAGCTCCTAAAAGACTGAGTCTAAATATTTTTCCGTCTTGGGCAGCGGAATATCATATACATAAAAAAAAAATCCATATAACACCTACTCATTTCTGCCTTCTTCTAATAATAATTCAGAACAGGTATTCAGTGTGTTGATTTTTTATGACAGAGGCTGCTGTACAAGTCATCCATACACTGAATGCTGAACAGCCATTACCATTATTTTGACAAATTTTCTAAGGTATTTGGCATCGTTTTTGACAAATGGTCATGATGAAGCTGATTCAAGTGGATGACAGACAGCTGTACTGTAGTTCTGCCAATTGATTTTTTGTCATGGACTGATTCAAAAAGGCTAAAGAAAGAGTTAATCTGATCTGACAGCAGGAGATGCATTCACAGTGGGAATGTGGGTGATTGTTAAAGGCTGGAAACGGTGTAGGCTAACATTGCACTGGCAAATTGGATAATTACCATTGGCAACTCTCTACCTAGAAAAAAACGTTATCTGAAAACCCTGCGTTACATAACTGTTGAACATTGGAATTACATAAAAATATAGGTGGACTTTATATTAACTTATTCATCATACAAAGTTTTAGCCAAACCATTAGAATTTTCCTAAACAGGGTGTATGTATGGAGAATGCATACCTGTGTTCAAGTTCATAGAGTAGAGAAGGGATAATATGTTTTCGAGTAATATTTTATATAGTCGGAAGCAAACATCAAACCCCAAATAAATCATGCAGAAATATTTTTCTATATGGATAAATTCTTCTTTTTAAATAATACTGTGTGTATTTTATTAATCATCATTGTTTACATTTCAAATGATATCCACCTTCTTGGTTACCCCTCTGCAACTCCCCAATTCCATCCCCTCTCTCCCTCCTCCTCTTTACCTCCATGAGGGTGCTCCTCCACCCACTCACCTCCTCATGCCTCACCATTCTAGCATCCCCCTTTGCTGGGGCATCAAACCTCCACAGAACACTTTACAAAGATTCTCTGAAAATGATGATTGTTAGCTTGGTGATTTTTTGTGGGACTCTAATAGTAGGAGTTCTGCTTCCATTGACGACAGATAAGGCCATCCTCTGATACATATGTATATGTCACCATGGATCCCTCCATGTATACTTTTTGGTTGGTGGTTTAGTCTCAGGGAGCTGTGGGTGGTCCAGTTAGTTGATATTGTTCCTTCTATGGTGTTGCAATCCCCTTCAGCTCCTTCAGTTCTTCTCCTAGCTCTTCCATTGGGGTCTCTGAGCTCAGTCTGATGGTTGGCTGTGAGTATCTGCATCTGTATTGATCAGGTGCTGATAGAACCTCTCACGGACAGGAGGTTCATACCAGGCTCCTGTCAACAAGCACTTCTTGGAGTAAGCAATAGTGTTGGGGTTTGGTGTCTGCAGGATATGGATCCCTAGGTGGGATGGTCTCTGGATGGCCTTTCAGTCTCTGTTACATTTATTTTATCCCTGTCTTTCCTTTTAAAAAATTTACACTTCTCCCATACAATGTATTCAGAACACAGTTTCCTCTCCTTCCACTCCTCCCTATTTCTCCCCACCTTCTCTCTCCCCCAGATCCACTCCTCCTTCATTTCTCTTCAGAAAGGAGCAGGACTCCCAGTGAACAAATACAACATAACAAGATACAATAAGACTAGGCAAAGTCCCACCTATCAGGATAGGGTGAGGCAGTGTAGTAAGGACAAAAAGGGTTCCAAGAACATGCAAAAGGGTTAAAGACACTCTACTCCCACTGTTAGGAGTCCCACAAAAACACCAAACTAATAACCATAATTTTCAGAGAATCTTTTAAAAATGTCTTTAATCATTGAAGAAAACGTGTGATGGTTATTAATTACAAATTTACCACAACTTAAAAACACCTGGAATAGAGTCTCGATGAGGGACATATAGATTAGGTTGGTTTGTGGGCAAGTCTGTGAAGGATTGTCTTAATTGTGCTAATTGAGGTGGAACTATCTATCCATTGTGGGTGACATGATTTTCTCATCAGGAGATTAAAGACTGTATACAAGAGACAATGAGCCGGGTACAAAGAAGTGTCCAGGTATTTCTTTCTTCTGTTTACTGTGGGTATGCTGTCACTAGTTACAGAAAGAGAACTAGGGCACTATGCCATAAGAGAAAGAACAACAAAGCCAGTTAGAAAGCTTGTGCCCTTAAGTCCTGCCTCTGCGGTTTTACAACAATTAGCAGATATTCTACATTTCTTTCTTTATCATTTTCATCCTCCAAGAGACCTCTTTTAGACAATTTTTTCCTAATTAACTTAATCCTACTGAAATGTAAATTTAATAAACACACACACATATTAATCTTTCTCTTCAAACACCTATTTCTCATATAGAGTGAGAAAACAGCTCCCACTGAAAATGCACGATTTACACCATTATTTAGTATTATGGGAATCATTTATTAAGAGCTTGATTTATATAAAACAGTATGCATATATGGTATGCAAGAGAATATTATAATGCCCTTGCTTACTAGAAGCATTTATTCAGATAGGCCAATTCTGCCAGATTAGTATGACATTATAAAATCTCTAAAAGAAATGTCCATATGAAAATAGTGATAGTAATTATCTTTGCAAGATCGTAGGTAAAATTGCTATAACAAAACACTGTAGGCAAGGCAGCTTATATAGGATAGAGCTTTATTTCTCACACTCAGGAGCATAGAAGTTTAAGTTAAAGATGCTAGCTAGCATGGTTAAATTCTATTAACAGAGTCTTTTCCAGGTTTCAGAATGCAAACCTGCCATTATATTCTCTCACAGAGAACAAAGAGAGGCAGATGTCCCAAGGATGTCTAGTCAGGGCCCCGTCCACATATCTAAGCCCAACACTGCACAAACACACAACCCTTTCATACCATGATATTTCCAGGGGATAGTTTGAACACCTGGAACATGGGGAAACAGAAGCATTTGCTGCATTACAGTGGTAGTCAGGGAGTGAATTCAAAGGAAGTCAAAGGAGCTGGTCTAAACTGCTTTAAAGTATGAGGAGAATTTTAGTGCCTACAGTGGGGTTTGGTGTTTCCTAGGGAAACAAAATGTCTGCATATTGGCCTGAGATCATAGCATTTGAGGTTTATTTTCACCCATAAATAAATGTAACTTCAAAAGGTTATGGGAGGATTTAGAAAAACATTAGATTGTAAAAAGGCATTAGATATAATACATTTAAGAAATTAATATTTTGAAGTTTCTGTCAATTATGCAATTTATTATTCAAAATATTTGCTTAATTGAGTGCTCTGTTTATAAGATTCTGCTGACCTGAGAGCCAATTTCAAAATCATTTTGGTTTTATCACTTGTTAAAATGTTAATAAATTACGAAGGGATTGTGTTGTATCAGTTTACTATCTAAGACAAATACATGGGTCTCAGCTTTTTTATGTATTTATGTGTATGAGATTATTAAGTCTTATTGCTGCATGGCATATTACCTCTGAAAAACATGAGTAGAAAAGTTTAAAGCTTCACATTTTTCTGTGTGTGGGGTAGCAACTCCCCGCCATGGTGTCTTAGGAGGTATCTGTTAAAGTGTTTGGTAGGGAGGTGGGGGTCTTATCAGAGTGATCAGTGGGTTGTGGCAATAGAGAGGTTAGCTTCTAAGCTTCTTGAATGGTTATTGACAGGATTTTCTTCTCATAGGTTGTTGGACAGATGACCTCAGTTTTTTTTTTCTCAATCTTAAAGGGAAAGCACTCTTAACTAAACACCCCAGTTCTTACCTGCTTTATCAGAGGGAAGCTGGGGGACAGTTTCTCCCATCGTGAGCATATGAGAGAATGAGGAAGAGTAGAACATGAAAGTCCCGTCTGCTTTCAGCATCATCGAAGAAGTGATAGCTCATCCTTTCTGTGAGTCTCATGAGGACAATCGTTAACCCACACCACATGAGGGAAAGCATGCATTTAAGAACACTTGAGTCATTGGAAAGGATGCTTGTGGATGCTTATTGTAAAAGTTTGAATGAAAATGGCTCCCATAGGCTCATAGGGAGAGGCACTACAAGGAAAGATGGCCTTGTTGGAATAGGTTTGACGTGAAGAAAGTGTGTTACTGGGGCAAGCTTTCAGATTTTCAGATGCTAAAGCCAGATTCAGAGTCTTTTCTCTCTTCATGCTGTCTGCTAGTCCAGACATAGACCTCTCAGTTGTTTCTCCAGCACCATGTCTGCCTGTGCACCACAATGCTCCCTGTCATGACAATACTGGACTAAACCTCTGAACCTGTAAGTCAGCCCCAATTAAATGTTTTCCTTTATAAGAGTTGATGTGGTCATGGTATCTCTTCATAAAAATAAAAACTCTAAGACACTTATATATCACAAAGTATCATAATTTAAATGGGTTTTGAAAGTTAATAGGCCAAGTGCAGTGGCTCACACTTGCAGTTCCAGTATTTCCAACTGAGCAAGGAGAGTTACAAGTTTGAGATCAGCCTGGGCCACATGGTGAATTCTAACTTAGACTCCAGAGTCAGCCTCTGTATCAAAAACAAACAAGAGAGGAATCAATATTTTTTAATAATTGCCTTAGGGATATTTGATTATTAAGTGATATAATTGTGTCTAGTAACAGACAATTCTTTGGTAATAAAGAATTATCTTTATTACATTCTCTTTCTAGACATCTGGACTTGTATAGAGATCTCTTTCTACCTAATTTATCAAAGTAGTTTTGGAACATTGTATCTGTTAATGTGTTTTTTAATATTTACAAGACGTTTTGAACCCTAGGTCAAATTACAGGAGACATGAGACAGGTTAGAATAAAGTTGATGAATAAAGGGTAATTTAGGTGAGATCTTTTTGATAAATTCATTTTTATAGGCATGTTAGCTAAGAGTGTATAAGGATTTGTTCAGCCCTTAGACGTAAAACACCAACCCACCAACTAACCAAACAAATCCCTTGTTTGCACTATCTATTCTATGTTAAGGAATGTCAGTTCATAGAACATAAAAAAGAGAAAGTTTTATAACATAAAAAAAGAAATAGTCTATGATATGTTCTTAAACTAGGATTCTGCATGTCTTAGTGTTTTAATAGCCACAAAGGCAGAGCAATACTGCAAGTAAAGTGTTTTTACTAATAAGGTCTAGAACATTTAGTTAGGACAGGTATGAATGATAAAATTGTGTCTTCCACTGATCACATTTACAAACTGCTAACCTTAAAATGAATCTCTAAAGACGGACTTGCTTATAGGACTGTGGAGATGCTATGTGCCCCTTTCCTGTAGCTGCCTCTCTTCTGTGGACAACACGGGCTGTTGGGGGCCGACTTTTAGCAGAAAGTGGCTATCAGCTTTGCAGCCATCTTGAGCCATATACCCTGACATGTGATTTGGATTACAATAGCCTACAACAGCTGAGCACACTCCGATAATCTTGGTTTAGATACCTTGAGATTAAAGGTGTGTGAGATTAAAGGTGTGTGAGATTAAAGGTGTGTGAGATTAAAGGTGTGTGACTTAAGAGTATGACTTAGAAGTATAGAGATCAGAGTTAGAGACAAGACCTAAGGGCATGATTAAAGGTGTAACTTAGAGGCGTGGCTTAGAAGTAAGACATATAAAAGGCAGAGACAGAACAGATCAGAATCAGACTATAGAGGAAGAATCAGACAGGAGACATTTAGAGGAAGAGAGACTGAAGAATAAACAGGATTGAATCACACCCTGTCTGGTCTCCATTCTTTGAGTCTGCCCTCACCCTCGCTCTTCCTGAACCCCGACCCGCAGACCGGAGCAGCAGCTTGGGCCGGGATACAGTGGCCGCCCAAATGTGGGTCGGCCCGGGCCTCAACATTTTGCCTGGGCTGCAACATTTATTTTGGCCGCCCCAACATGGGGCTAGTGTGGACCCCAACATTATTTTGGAGCCCGAACAGGGACTCGAGCTTGGGCCTCAACAACGGGCAAGGAAAATGACACTGACTTGTATAAAGAAAAAGACAACAGGAAAATAGTTATCTTCAGTTGTCACCTTGACATAGACCTAGAGTCACCCAGAAAGAGGGAGCCTCAACTGAAGAATTATCCAGCCAATTGTGATAAGTTACAGTCCTGGGGAGGTGGGTCTGCACTGTTAAGAAAGGTAGATTGTATTTATGCAGTTAGGAATACGTAGATGTATGTGTACAATGTATAATATATATGTATAATACAAACATGTACATACATACTCATGTAACAACAATTAATAAAATGTGGCCATTTAAAAAAGAGCCTAGAGTTGTATATGGGAGGTTTTAGAGGCAAGAAACAGAAGGGAAAGATGATCTAATTACATAATAACACCAAAAAAACAATAGAAGAAGCAAAAATGAAGAGAAAAGAGGTAGCAGAGCCAGCTAGAGGAAGCATGCCAGTAAGCAGCATCCCTTCATGATTTTTTGCCTCGAACTCTGGCTTTAACGTTTCATCTGGGCTGCACTTGATGTAGGACCATAACCTCTAAGTTACACACACTTTTTCCTCCCATAAGTTGCTTTGGACCAGAGTGTTTATCATAGCAAAAGAAGCAGCCTAGAGCAGATGGTGCCTAGGTCTTTCAGAGACCGTAAGGATGACTTGTTTTTCAACATAAAAACCAATAGTTTTTATTATACAAGAAACAACTTTATGAAATAAATTGCATTTCTTTTTTTAAAAACTTTTTATTGATTCTTTGTGACTTTCACATCATCCACCCCAATCCCACTTATTACTGATCCCTGTATGTCTCCTCTCCACACTTGCCACTTTGCTCTCAAAACAAAGCAAAATTAAAAATTAAAAAAAACCCTCTCACTGTGGATGTAGTGTGTCACAGTGTGTCACACAGTATACCCCTTGCCCAGACAGATTTACTTGCAAATGTTTGTTGCAGTGAGTCATTAGTCTGGTTCAAGGCCTCTGGCTCCTGCTACACCATCAATACTGGATTATCACTTGGACTCAGCTCCCATACCCTGTTGCCCTGTGTCATAAATATCCTGCATCTTTAGTTCTGCAGGACCAGTCCCTCCATGTTCTCCATAGATGGGTTAAGTGTTGGGGTGGGCCAACTCAGCCCTGGATCTGAGCCTGGGTGGTAGCTGAGTTGTTCAGCTTGCCTGCTCTCCTGTGCTCATGCTACCAGGGCCAACTATCCAGATTTGTTCAGGTGAGGTGTGGGGTTTGCCCTCTACCTCCTGAATGCTGCATCTGGCAAGGGGTGGGGACAGCTCTCCCAAGCCCATGTCCCTGGGGACAGCTCTTCTCAGTCTGTGAAACCAGAGCCAGGTCCACTGTGCTGCTCAAGGAATGTCCAGGGCCAGCTCTCCCAAGTGCTGCAGCCAGCAAGGGGAGGGTTCTGCTCTCCCGTGTTCATATGCACAGGGACCAGTTCTCCTACTGTGCCCAGTCAAGAGGTGGGGCCAACTCTGTGCAGCTCAGACATTCCCATGGCCCTTGGTGGTAACATGGACTATGGACATTGACAAAGACCCCTGCTACTGTAGAGCCATGGATCCAGACATGACCCTCCGTGGCAGGCAGCACAGGCCTGGACATCACAATGGCCTCAGATGGTGAGCACAAGCTACTCATATGAGACTGTTCTTTACCATCCTCAAGTCTCCATCTCTGCTTCTCTTCAGAATGCACAAACTGTTCTGCTTCTTTGTCCTTTCTTTCCTGAATCGATACTCACATCCTGCATCCCTAATCACATCCTGCACCCTACTCACATCCTGAATCCTTATTCACACCCTGTATCCCTAATCACATCCTGAATCCCTATTCACACCCTGCATCTCTATTCACATCCTTCATCCCTACTCACATCCTGCATCCCTAATCACATCCTGTAACCCTACTCATACCGTGCACCCCTGGACTAATCACTAAATCTCTCAGGAATGTTTTCTTTAGGCATTAAATGGAGACAATACATTTCATTGGTTGAGTAGGAATTACATTTTAGGTTGGCTATTAAATAGGAGTCACATGTGTTCATTTTTGTTACCCAAGTTCTAATTATATTTTTTAGAAAGGACACAATACAGTTTTCTGCCTTTTCTGCTTGCTCTTAGGTCATATTTTGTTTATAGAGAAGCAGCTTCCGCTGTTTATAAAGCTTCAGCTCTTTAGCTTCAAGTGCAGTGGCCTCACCTACATCCTTTTTGTAGGTACTCTTAGACCCAGAGTTCTGACTGTTCTGAGTAATTTTGGCAAAATATACAAAACCCTTATTTTCATTTTTCCCATTTATTCATTTATTAGTGATAATAATGTATTCCAGTTTTGTTTTCAGCTACATTTCTTTTCTCTTTTTCCCTTTTGTTTCATCATACTGTTTAATCTAGCATGTTGCCTAGAAAGGCTTATAGCAGGAAGAGGACAAATACTTCTCCAGTGTGTCTCTTAGAGACCATTTTCATCCACTGCTCTGTTTGGCCGCTAGCCTCTTGTCTCTCTGTTCAGTAATGGTGAGGCAGATTCCTTTTCCTCGGGGAAGAGAGATCCATGGTTTGTTGCCCTTGCCAATATCAAAAATGTTGGAAAGCTGAGTGGCAAGGCTGCTGCTATTGGCATCTTTCACATGAACCACATCAAAAGAGGCAGGATGTCTTTCTCTGTTGGTGATTATACCAATTCTTCCCAAATTAGCACCTCCAGTCACCATACACAGATTTCCAGTGTCGAACTTGATGAAGTGAGTTATTTTGCCTGTCTCCAAATCAATCTGAATGGTGTCATTCACTTTGATGAGGGTATCAAATAGTACAAACGCCATGGGTCACCAGATGTGGGATTCCTTTTGTGCCCACAAAGATCTTTCTCACTTTGCACAATTTGTACTTGGCCTCCTCAGGTGTAATACAATGAACAGCAAAACAACCCTTGGTGTCATAGATCAGACAGAAGTTCTCTCCAGTCTTGTCAATGCTGATGGCATCCATAAATGCTGCAGGGTAGGTTATATTGGTCCTGACTTTCCCATCAATCTTAATGAATTGCTGCATGCAAATCTTTTTTACTTCATCTCCAGTCTGGGCATACTTAAGTCTGTTTCTTAGGCAGGCATTCCCTAATCTTGTGAGGACCAG
Source organism: Arvicanthis niloticus (assembly GCF_011762505.2). NCBI lineage: Eukaryota > Metazoa > Chordata > Mammalia > Rodentia > Muridae > Arvicanthis > Arvicanthis niloticus. The sequence continues at coordinate 66,323,213 of NC_047669.1, read as the reverse complement.
TGAATGGACAAGGAACAAACATACCAGTCAACTTATTCAGCATCCAGTGTTTTGGAGCAGCTATGCGCTTCAGGTGTTTCTTGAAACCACAAGCCATGGCTGCACTGGGAACAGAAAGAACTCAGCCACAATTCTTACTTTGCATTGATGTTTGTGCCATTTAGGTATTTCTTGATAATTTTCATAGTATAAAGTATTGGTTCACTGGTAACATATAAATATTTCCTTTATTATTAACAGTTTTGTAATTTCATGAATAATAATTTTCTAAAGCAGTTGTTTTAAAATTTCTGCAGTGCAGGAAATTGAACTCAGATTCTTACCTGTGATAAAGTATTTCTATTCCCCCAAGCTATACCACTACCTTGAGAATATTTATACCAGAAGTTTATTTGAATAAACTCTGTAGTAGTCTAATTTTTAAAAATTTGATTAATATCATCTACCTAATATGTGCAATGGGTGGCAGTAAATTTCCATAGTCTTAACTCATAACTTTTTTTATTGTTTTAAAATATACTCTTTTAAATTACAGATTTGTAAAAATAATGTGTGGTATTTTGGCAAATGAATCTTACAAGACATAGGCACACTAGAATTGCTAGGCTCGACAGTTTCTATCCAGTTTAAAAATTCTTATGACATTTCAAGTCCATTTTTAACTTACAGAGAATGAGAAATTGCAAGAGTTTCAGCTTCCCCATGTGCCCCGGGCAAAGATGGCTCTGAATTCAGCTGGTATTATTCACGGTAGACAAAGCTTAAAATCAAAGTTGTATTCTTTACATAGTATATTAAGTGTGCCTTAAGAAAAAGAGCTAATTTTTAATAGGCTGAGAAGTTTTTCTGTCTTAGACTTTCTGCTAAAGTCATTATAAAATGTGAATAACCTGAATTAAAATCAGTTTATCTTCACATTTGAGTTTTATTTTTAAAAATCAATGGGGGCACCCATAGCAAAATTTAGTCCGTGGGTTTCAAGTTGCAATTTGCAAGAATATATCAGTATTTTGAAACTTCGTAAAATAGTAGGTGAACTTCTTAAATATGGATTTACCTAATAAAATGCATTTAGTATGAGGATTGTAAGTTTTACCATAAGCCGAGTCACCATACTGGGATGATCATGAAAATCGATCTTACAGTGCAAAGCTGAATAAGTAAAAAGGAATGTGTTTGAGAATTTGAACCATCTGTTTTGAGTGAACTAAAAATCTCACATGTATTCACGTCATTTGTTGTAGAGGTGGTAACACGGTGCACTTTAGACACAGCTGGTGTGTTCCTGTTCTGGATTCAGTGTCTTGTGTCTGTGGTCTTTCATTCCTCTCTTCTTAGTCTCTTCCATTACACACTGTCTGGACTGAACTGTGCAGTGCCGGGTCTACAGACACACAGTTCAGTTTTCCGGACCCCTGTTAATCCTATCTTATTTATTAAGCCCAGTGTATCATTGATCAGTGACGTCCCAGGGCACCGTGACATGAACCCTTTCTTTTCTACTGAAATTCCCCTTCTTTGGCTTTGAAGCCCAGTTTAATTGAACGCAGTTGGCCCAGAGTTGTGAGACCTTGAATCCCACCAGCAATCTTTCTTTGCCATGTAATCCACAGGCCGTTGATTTAAGCCACTGAATCCGGCTGGTTTATTTAAGTACATTATCCCCCAGAGGCTTCATTTTTCTCTAAAGGAAGAGTTACTCTTTGCCCTTTAATTACACGTGTGGCTAAGATATGATTTATCTTCCTGGGGTGGTATTACATCTCTTTTAAACAGAAGACTTTCACAGAGGATCCACTCAGCACCCGAAGCTGTGAAAAATCAGGACACTATCCATGAAAAGATTCATGGTACAGTAAAATCCAGCATGTACCACTCACTCATGCATCTCTTCAGTGGGAGTATTGTCATTGCAATGCTGAAATACCATTTATTAATTTCCACATTTGTTAATTCTTATCCTATTTGTGTCAAGAAATGTGCAGAGCAGTGGAAACATAAAAATAAATTGAATATTTGTTCTTAAGGTATTTCAAAACAAATTGATAAAATCAATAGTTACTTCATTCTTCAATGTTTATTTTGTTTATAAAAGAATAGAGGCTAATTAAACCATGATGGAGCCTATCATTTTATAGTGTGATATATTTCATGGAAGCATTAGCAATGGCTGTTTCCTGGGCTCATTTTATTAATTTTTTTCACTTATATGCTTGATATAAGTTTTTGAGTTTTGATCGGGTGTTCATGGGTGAGACATACATTACAGGGGTTTGTGAGATGGTTAGCTAAAGTGTTTGTTACTCAAGCAAGGTGATCCGAGTTTTGTCTTCCAGAACCCATGTGTAAAATGTGACCAGGCACAGTGTCAGTTGCCTATAATCTCAGCTCTAGAGGTATGGAGACAGGAGGATCCTATGGGGGATATTTGGTCAGGTATTCTAGCCAAACTGGCAATCTCCAGGCTTAGAAAGAGACTCAGTCTCCAAAACTAAGGGTGAAAGAGACTGGGGCAGGCCTTCAATCACTCACTTCTGGTTTCTACATGCATGTGTATTCACAAGTACATGTGCCTGCACAAACACTTGCAAAGCTTGTCTCAAAGACACACAAAATGATGCAAAACATTTTAATAATGAATAATGCTTATTTAGAAGACATTCTATATCTGAATTAGATCCCTCTTAGAGATAAGATTTGGCAAATCAAGAGTAGTAACTGGATAGGCTTCAGAGAGTACCCTCAGCATCTGTATTAGCTATGGACCTACAAATGAACACCTCATGCCAGCGCTGACCAGCCGGATCTCTATTGGTTGGCTGAGTACTCTGAAGTTCTTGCTCAATCTTCCTTAACTGCAAACCCCTGCTCTCTTCTGTTCTCTCTTCTCTCTTCTCTCGTCTCTCTTCTCTCTTCTCTCTTCTCGCTTCTCTCTCTCTCTCGCTCTCTCTCTCTCTCTCTCTCTCTCTCTCTCTCTCTCTCTCTCTCTCTCTCTGGTTGATTCACATATGCAGGCATAGTTGCCTGGGCAGAAGTGTGTAGAGGCCAGAAGTTGATATTGTATTGTCTTCCTCAATAATTTATTGACTAATTTTTTTGAGTTATTGTCTCTCATTGTACCTGGAGATTGCCATTGCTGGATAGTGGATCCACCTGTCTCTGTTCTGCAAGGCTGCAGGAGCATGCTGCTTCACATGATATTTATATAGAGGCTGGAGATCCAAACCCAGGGTCTAGTTCTGGTGCATCAAACACTTTACCCACTGAGTATGTCCCCAAACCCCTTCCTCTGTCCATACTTTTACAGTGCTCAGTCCCTTACTGGGTACAGAAGGCTTTCTCTCTGTGTTCCTTGTTCTTTTCCTTTTCAACTCTTAAAGGGAAGATGCATCAATTAATTTCTTCCTTTTTTTTTTTTTTTAACTTTGCATTGGTGCCTACTTTCAGAAGTCCTCAACTGATAGAGACCATGATAAATACAGTTTTTTTAAATGTCACCATGGGAACCAATGAGCCAGACCAGAAGGTAAAGGTGCTTGCACTGCAGTCCTGATGAGATCTGAGCTCTAGTCTAAGCCCTCTTAAAGGTAGCAAGAGAGAATTTAGACAACAAAGTCATTGTATGACCTCTGTGTGCATACTGTGGCACAGAAATGCCCATGTACACATGACATACACACCTATTCACACTAAATTTATTTATTTATTTATTTTAGAAAAAGCAGCATAAGGGAAAGGATTTGCATTGTGAGAAATGAGTGGTCATTATTAAAGCATAACGAGGTGATTGTCATGAGATTTTGCCTTTTGAACAAAGCCACTAAAGAATGCTCACGTGACAATCTAGGGGACCGAAAGTGATGTGGCAGCTATATGAGAATGAATTGTGTCCATCTTCTGTCATGAGGTGACACAGTTTCACCCCGAGGAGATTATAAGAACCATATGCAGGGCCATTTACTTCTCTCTAGACAAATCTTGAAGGCAAAGGATAATTTCATGAATCTTTGCAGACATATGATAGTCACAGTTCTTAAAATTTGTAGTTGGATGATATCACTGTCCAATACTTTAATGAAGCCACAATTTTGGGAAGTAATCAAGCTAGTGAAAATGATTTTCATAAGATGAATAGTTTCTGAGGAGTGAACATAAGTATGAATTTTTCTAGTGTCTCTCAAGTACCTCTGAGGATTAAGTGTAAGAAATAAAATGTAATAGTTATGAATAATCAGAATGAATAGTATTTGAAAAATTTGGTTTCTATTTTTCAAAATAGAAAACAAAACTCTAAGGTTTCTTTGTGGCTCAGGATAAATACGCTTCGTTGCAAACTATTCTTAAATCAGTTAAAATGTACTTACGAAATGGAGCCAAAAAATAAAAAAGTGTCATGTTTTCTTCTAGTTTTAAATAGAAAACCAAACGATGTGGAAGAAATAACCAGAGAGAAAATGGAACTTCTGATAAGATAAATGATGTTAAATTATTTTAAAAGGTTAGGTTCACCAGCTGTTTCTGTATGGTGAGAGAGTGCTTAGCTGAGTGTGATAAGTCACCAAATGAAGGGTGGTAAGAAAATGACTATTCACATGCTAGAGGCAGAATGGAAAGCTCATGCATTTGAGATGGAGTGAGTGTGAAATGAATGAGTTAGTTAACTCATACTTTGAGTCTTGATACAAATGTTAAAATAAAATACAAGACAGAGAATGAAGCACAGTCCCTAATAGCCCTTTAACCATAAGGTATTTAAAGAAAGACTAGAGTGCACATACAGTTTCATTATTTTTTTTCCAATTCTGGAACTGTCTTTCTGATGAAGTCTGTCAAACCAGGTGATACAAGCAAGTGTTGTATCTCCTTTCTAGCAGCTGGACAGCATTTGAACAGGAAACTGAGCATCCAATCTCAGAGAGCACATTCCCCCTTGACACGCTGTTTTTGAAGGGTCCCAGCAATGAGATGTGATAAGAGCAGTGGATTTGAACCACACTGAGGCACTGCTAAACTGCCAAACCTTTGCTTGCAGAGAAAGGAGCAGATGCCAGAAGCAATCAGTTTTCAGGGTTGGGAAAATAAACATAGAGAAGAATGGTATCATGCCAGAACAGATGATCAAAAATTGAAACAGCTGATGATAAAATGCTATGTCCAGATGGCATTTATCTTTGGTTTCCCAATGAAAAAAATAAATGATGGACAGAACACTCCCCCTCACCCCCCCCCCCACACACATACACATACAATTCTCCAGTGTGACTCAATTCTCCAAGAAAACTTGAGATGCACAGACGGTAGAAGACGTGTTCCTTAATTTTTAAAAGACTACTAGTTGTCATAGATACTGCAAGTATTAAAAGTCACACTGAGTGCACCTGATAATTATGAGTCTAGAGTAACAAGGACGGTGTTAGTGATTAGTATTTAAGTTTTTAGGAAAACCAAGAATTAATACCATGTTTTTAGGGCTTTTCACCAAAAGCTTCTCTTCTGACACCTGCTGAAGGTGACTAACTCTGGTTATTGAAATGGAACTAGGTGAGCAGATAACCCATTCAGGTGTAGAAAACCTAGCCTCTGGGGCAGGATTCTGAATACGTGTTTTGAAAACATTGGAGACTATGGACACACTGACATGTAGTCTTGAACTTTGAATGAAGATTCTGCAAAACAGAGCAAGGTAAAATGCTGAGTAATTCAAAGTCACTGAGTTTGGGGTGGCTTATCATCGAGCATAACTATTCCTTTCTAAATGAGCATGAATATTTAATAATAAAGTCAGGATATTCATTGTATACAAGTAATTTATCCATTCATAAGGTTTTATAAGAAAGTAAAAAATTATGTAGAATTCTAGTCAAATTAAGCCAATGAATATATATATATATATAAGATTAAAAGATGAAAAACCAAAACCATCATTTAATGAAGATTAGGAAGCACAATATTTCACAGAAATATTATTACATGGGTGCCATTCTCTTTCAGGGCCAAAAAGCTCTTTAGGAGTTTGTATGTTAGATACCCCTAGAAGATAATACGCTTCAAAGGAATAGATTTGAAAACCTAAATAGAGGTGAAATTTAGATGTGTAAATCCATTCTTGGTTTTGTATTATAAGAAGTGCTGGGACTTTATTAGCCACAAGAAATGCAAGTGAAACACATAGTAAGATTTATATTACGACAGCCAGAATAACTGTTATGTGAAAGACATAAGGTAAGATATGATGGAGAGGATGTGATTAAAGGAGAACTTTCACTGTTGGTGGGAATGTAAAATATGTATCACCAGGATACAAATCGTGTTCATTCTACATGTAGAACTTCTTTGAGTAAAGCTTGGCACGTTGATACTTACTGGTAAACTGACATCTGGTGAAGACAGGAAGGATCAAGAGATAAAGACTAACAGTAGCCACTATTTAGCACTTTGAGACAAGTCTGAGCAATACAAGATTCCCATGGAATTAAAGAGAGAGAGTCTTGGAAACAGAAGAAAGATGCAAGGGAAAGATATTGAGAGTTATTTTTGTTAGGTATAGAGACATAGGCTGATCTCTTGTGGTGTTAGCACGCCAAGACTGCTAGCTAATTTACCTGTTTTCTTTCTTTCTGTGGTGGTTAATGTTGATTGTCAAATTACCAAGATACAGAGTCACCGAACCTTTGGATATGCTTGTGATGGAGTTTCTAAAAGTGCTAAATGACCTACCCTGAATACGCACAGCACCTTTCCATGAGCTAAAATTCTAAGATGAATTAAAAGGAGAAAACTTGAGTACCAGCAGTAGTCATTCCCTGCTTCCAGACTGCACATATTATTTAAAATCATGGTGTTAGCTCCCTGCCTTGCTCACAATGATGAACTGAACCATGAACTGTGAGCCAAATAGCCTTCATTCCGTAAGTTGTATTTTGTTGCAGTAGAAGGTAACTAATTCTTTTCTTCAGCTTCTCCTCCCTTCTTTCTTTCCCTTCTTAAAACACCAGCATATGTAGGCTTCCCCACCCATGCCCACATTCCTGAAATAATGACTCTGAGACTTAATATTTAAAGACTAAATGCCTAGGCCAAAAAATTAGGCTTCTCCCCTGAATAGCTCATAACTTAATTATCTGTTTATTCTATTTGAAGTCCCACCATGTGATTGGTTACTTTCATGCCACCATCTCCTTCAGTGTTCAGGGCGAATCTTCATGCCTGACTATTTTCTGAAATTGTTTTTCCTCTCTCTTGGATGTTCAACTTTCTAATCCTGTGTCAGCTTATTGGCCATAGGCTTTTTATTGACAGGTATTGCTTCCACACAGTACATAAAAGTTCCTTCTACAAGAATATTTCCATCTGAGTTACATTAGCTAGTTCTCGCCTGCAATGTTTCCTGTCACATAGTTGCATGGCTTATTCCATCTTTCTCATCCTTTATCTTGATGAATACACTCAGGTTAGTTTAAAATTTCAACTAGCTTCTCTGATACGTCTTGTCTATAAAATAATCAAAATTTGACCCGGGTTTCAATCTCAAAACCCCCGGAGACTTTAATATCTCTGTTCTCCAGAAAATATAGATGTTCAAAGAAAGACTGTTTTTATAGAAAATAAAAATTTGACAACAGTATAAACCTTTAATTTTTAGACCTTGTGCTTGTGCTGGTAAGATACCAATTCTCATCTTAAAAATAAAAGGTTCTAGGAGAGAAAGAAATGAACATTGTGGTTGTACAATACAGCTATACTCCATTTCCTATTTCTTCTTCCTAGGTCATTGACATTTATCAAGGTAAAGATACATTTGAAAGGGGACATTCCTTCCTTCCCAGAGAGCTGAGATATTTATTCCCCATTTTTGGAACTCCTTGAGGCAGTAGAGAACTCAGAGATTCAGGCAGCACAGGAAAGTCTTGTGTGCTGGTGAGTGAACTAGTTTGCTGGATCACAATTCTCTATTCTTTTCTTCCTTTGAAGACAGCAACAACCTAAGGGTTTTGAAGCAAAGTGAAGCATTGTTTGTGTTTCTTCTGTGGGATTTCTGCTAACCATACCAAGGTTTTTACTTTTTCCCTGCTTCAGTGAACATCAGCCTGTGCCCACAGCTGAGAGGTTTGTTTTCCACTATGATGTCTTATATTTCTTGAACAACAGCTGAAGCAGTAATTCAGGCATAACTAGGTCAAATTCCTTTAGCATGCCATTTTTTCAGTGACTCATATACATAACTTTGTTCTCCTGACAGCTTCAAGTTGTAGATGCAATAAATAAATTGAGAAGTCTTTTATGGTTTAGAAAGAAGGATTTTTCTGTGAGCAGAATACTGTTAAAAAATATTCCTTACAGGGAAATACTTAGAATGTAAGTTAATTTTGCTGAATATACTTTCAATATTTTAATAACACAAATTTTGTTGTTTCATTGGAATTGTAACAGCAGTTACTGTTCTTTACCCAAACCACTCAGTAAAAATTGTGGCTGTCTGCACATGTCTATATGCATGCATATGTGCATGTGTGTGTGCTTTGCTTTAAAAGGGCTCTTTTATTATGTAGTATTTGATTAAGGAAAATTTATTGCTTTGTATGTATGGATAGATGGCTGTGGGATAGGTTTTTAAAACTTCTAAGATCATACTAATGTTAGCTGGTGAGAATAACTACTTTTAATAAGGACAACAGGAAAGGTAAACCCATAACTAAATTATGTAGCAGTGAGTTTGGGCTGCATCGCTTTGGTTCTCAGTGGGTCTCACATACACACACCCACCTGGAAGCTATCTGTATTCATGAATCGAAAACACACACACACACACACACACACACACACACACACACACACACACACACACACCAGTTAATTTTAAAATGCCTTGGCTACTTCAAAGGCTGGGTATGCCTAAACTTTCCCCTGCTATCCCAGGTCCAATCAGGGAAGTGGCCAGTGGCCACCCACCCAAATTCTCACATGGCTGGTTGGCTTTCTCTCCTGCAGCTCCTGCATCCCATTCTTCTTCCCAGAATCAGGCAATTCTCCTTCGTTCCTCTCTTTGTCCTTGTCTTCGCAACTCTAAGGGTCCAGCGCATGTTCATCCATTGGCTGTTGACTTTACTGATTGATCAAAAACTAATTGGGGACAAAAAGCTTTTAGCTTTTGGACATACAGATTCCCAGTTGAATCAAGGCTTTAGAACCAATCTCCAACAAAATTCAGTATATTCTAGATATTAGTTCTCACAGTTGACTGGGATATAATGCTTTCAGGGGGTATCATCTTTTGAAATGAAATTAGAGCAAAGTTAAGTGTATATTTCCTTTATATTTTAAAATAATAGTAATTTAAATAAGTACAAGTTAGAAATTCACAGAATTTTCAATATTTTCTTCACTAGGGATAGAGGGCATATGTTTTGCTTCTGGTGGGAACTTTCTAACATGTCTTAACAAAAATTGTGAAAGAGTACATCCAAATTTCCAGTTCATCCTTAACTGATTAGTAGAGTATCTTCATGTGCCCTTTATTTAAAGCTGTATGCAGTTTGCTTTAAATTAGAAAAGAATTGGGTTTTTACCATGTACACACGGCCTGTGACTATTTCATGATTATACCATCCAAACCATGTAAACTCTGTTACTTTAATTTTCAGATCCTGTAGTCATGTCTTTAATATGTTTGAATTTGTTTCTATAAATTGGGTAACATAATGGCTACATATCATTCTACTACTGGATACTCATTTAGTGAGGGAAGCTAGCCTTCGTCCATAATCGATGACTTGGTTAGTAATTTGTTTTTAGGTCCTTAACAATTCTCATCCCTATCTTAGCAGTTGTCTTGGATGCATAAACAAGGTCGTCTCAAATAGTCTCATTTATCTTCTGTAAGAGACATGTAGTAAATAAAATTGCATAGTCCAGCGTGTTGCTGCAGTGATAATCCTCCTCATGTGTTTAAATTTGACTTTGTCCTTCTCTAATGGCTATTGAATTTTAGGGTAAAGTTTTATAGGGAAGCATTTAAGTTGTGTTCATGAAGACTCAGAAATATTTTCTTTGGTGTAGCTCTCGGAGTATGTGCTATGTGCCATTTTCTTTCTGGGTTTTCATACTGTATCAGTTTTAAAGGTAGGGAATCATTAGTAACTCTGAAGTGAACCAACATTGACTTTTAACCCTCAATATGTCTGACTCCACATATACAGGAATTTATAGCCATATGAAATGGGGCTCATTTGCTTGGACACATCGCATGAACAATGGAATTTCCATACATAGAGAAAATCCTTACTCCTTGAGACTATGTGTCATAGGATGACCTTAACAATTATTTTTTAAAATTAAAGGTTTAAGCTTCTTTTCAGACAGCAGTCTTGTAACATTTATTTCTGAAAAGTAAGGGGGAAAAGATAACACCCAGATTTGAATCAGCTAAAAATTAACCAGTTCTTAGAGTACATCCTTAATATTGGTTGAACAGAGTCAATATATGTGAGACATTTGCTAGAGTAATTTTGAGTCACCATAAAAGACATTCAGTATAGTTTCATGAGACTATAATGAATGTTCAATGCAGGCCAAATATAAGAAAGAAATTCAATATATGATTTAAGATACAGGAATGAAATGTGATTTTGGAAATATAAATCAAAGGTTATTGTTTCCTTGTTTTAGATAAATCAGGATGTTTTAAACTTTAGTCAATAAAATTGAACATATAAAGGGGTGACTTTTGAGATATCTATGTGTGTTAATCAGATATGGATTGTTCAGATTTTATGTATTGTAGTAACAGCTGACTATGGTGAAACAATTTATGTATTTAAAACTAGTTATAAGGAGGCTAGTTTTGTTATAGTTTTATTTAAGAAATTCCATCTCCTTCATGTCCCCTTCCCATTTGTCTCTCTCAAATTTATGGCCTATTTTATTCAATTATTATTGTCTTTCCATGTATAATTGTTATCAGTACATAAATAAAATAAATAGAATCTGCTGAGTTCATTTAGTTCAAATGTGGTTTGTTAATATATGATTTCAGGGTTGAGCACAGATAATACATAAGTCACAGAGAAAACTAGTTCCAGTCTCCGTGTTCCTTAGTTGCCTGTTGTCAGGTTTTGCTGTTGTTTGTGGATGTGGAGATTTCCTCTTTTTCCTAGTTAGTATGTCTATTGGTGCTATACTTCTTTAATGCATATTTTGTTGGGGGTATCGTGGGTGAAATTTTCCTATCATTTCTAAGAGATATTGTCTTACAGTATATTTTCTGTTCTGGCTTTTGCAATCTCTCTTCCCCCTTTGTCTGTTTCCTGAGCCTTAAGAGAGTTGTATAACATATATATCCATTTTCGCTGGGCACGGATGACTTGTATTTTGACCAGTTGTATATTTCAGCATATAGTATAATGAGCCATGGTTGAAACAGTGAAATTTGTTTTTTCTTTGATATCTGGAGATGTATAAATAAGTGTAAAAAGAAAGAAACAATCAAAGAAAAAAAATATATCTGTGTATACTCCTTGTAAACATTTTACTCCACCCAGTAAATTAATGATCGACATACATTTTTATAATTCTCAGTCATGTCTTTATTTTAGTTAGATCCACAAAGAGAACGTATAAAATAGAGCAAGTAGTGGGACGTCGGGACTTCCAGGCATATCCTAATGAGAACTCTAAAAGTGATCCAATTCATCTTAAATTTCATTGTGTCTCCTCCGGTTAAGTCAGGTTTGTTTAATTGGAAAATGTAAACTTGTTTATATCCTCTAGGACTTATCACATATGGGTAGACATACTGCTTCATTCAGAGGGATATGTAAGGGGAGGGAGTACATTCAGGACTGTATCTACAGGACAAAATAGGTTAAAAAGTAAGACCATTCACTTCAGTGTTTGCAATGTGAAAGCTGACAAATGTCTATAGTGGGTAATTGGTTTGAAAGTTATCCCAAACTAAAATGCCTGCTAGGGAGTTAGAGAGCTAAATTTCAATATTCCTGAGCAATAGAGTCAAGACTATTTCCAACTGACAGAAATGCTGCTTTGTTCTGCAATGAAAATGCAGATGTTTATATATGCCTAGAGCAGCAACCTGGTTTTAGTTTCAGATTCTGAAATATGAAGCTCTATCATACTGCTTCTCCCCCTCTCTCTGAAATTTCTGACTATAGCTACTCATCACAAACTGGCACAACTGAACATATTTATAAAAAAGACAGTTTTGAAATTAACCAATTTCCTGATGATACCTAACACATGTTACTAGTTAGTATAAAATGAAAAATCATGAGATGTAGGTAAATAGATTTTCAAATTTTATCATCATTATTTTAATTGAAAATATCCTTCCCACGCATCTCATTGAACTTAGAAAGGTTGAGTTAGTGCCTGCCTGAAGCCTTCATCCTTACTTTCTAGTCTCCTTGGTGTGAATGGGTACTCTACAGGCTATTGAAAGAGAAACCTGGACAGCAATACAGTCACAAAAACATTGATCTACAAGATCTACAATCTATCCTGCCTCCAAGATCTGCTGGGGCAATGGTGGCATGGAACTTGTGGGAGTGGCCAACCAAAGTCTGGTTTAACTCCAGACTCACTCCATGAGAGGCAGCACACACCATACACTGCCTGGATGCCCAGGAACCAGAGATTAGATAGCACACAGAGACCTAGGATAGAATAGAACACATGTGGCCAAAACCAAATCAGACCCAACCAAATTAAACCACATTTTTCTGTTAATCAAAGGCTTTATAAGTTTGGTAATGCAATAACAAGATGCCCATACAATCAGAAGTGTAACTCAATACCCAACCTAGATATATCAACTATCTTTGACTGGCAGAGACTCTTGAACATCCACCTCCATGTTCCCCCCTCCTCTCTCTCTTGTCACCTAGCTCCTCCTCTTCTTCTCCTCCTCCTCTCCTTACTCCTCCTTTTCCTCTCCTTATTCCTCCCACCTCAACTCCTCCTACATATCACCCTTCCTATTAAAATAAAACTTTTCTTTCAATATACAATTAGAACATAACTATACCAATTTGTGTCAGTATGGTACAAGATAGACATAATACCCAGTCCATCATTTTGTTGACTAACCAGAACCTCTGTCATCTCTCTTAACTAAAAGACTTAGTTCTGAACCTGGCTTTTTTCTTGGCTTTAAAATGAATGTCAGCTGAAAACCATCCTCTCAAATATTTTCGCTCAAAGTAAATAGCCGGGATTGGCTATGAGACTATGTCTTCAACCCCATCAGAAATCCAGAATGACTGAGTTAACTGAAATTATGGGAAGCACAAAGCATAGCTTCTAAAACTTAGCCAATTTATAGAGACTGCTGAACACCTGGACAGTCCCTATGCTACAGAACATTGAAGCATCTGATCTTCAGCCTTCTGGCCCAGGCTCATCTGACAGACCTAGTGATACAGAATTATTAAGGGCTGATTACTCTGTCTTGGCAGATACAATCAGCTGACTATTCCGCAAGTGTGTCCTTTTCTAGACAGTGATTTATCTGTAGATGAAAAAAGGCAATTCTTGCCTAGTGGCTGTCTCACCACAACTGGAGTAACTCCAAAGATGCTCAATTTCTTCTTAGAATCCAAGAAGCTGTCAGGAGCAGACAGGTCTCAAATCAAAATGAACATCAATACAGAAACGTTTGTAATGTCAATTCTGTGAACCTCTGATGTTTTGAAAACCAACTATCCATGTAAGGCAATCTGGACTGTTGTCTGTTAACTCCTCTCAGCTATTTCTAAATAAAATATAGAAAACACCCTAACAATAAACCCAGAGCCATGGATTTGCTATAGGCCCTTAACTCACAGGCTAACCATCTCAAATCAGTTAGAAAAGTTAAAGAAGGGCTGGGTCTAAGCCTTGTATTCCTAAATGTGTTATATAGGCCCAATGCCTATGAGAGTAACAATATTCTTCTCACTTTTATTTCAATAAGAAGCTTATACCAATGAAAACCTTAAATTTCAAATCCAAGTAAATTTTGTACCATTTAAGAAATTATAACTTCATCTTAAGAACAATTATACACATTTCTACCAATAGGTTATGGCTATGCAATAAATCCTAGCTAATTCTCCCTGTTCCAACAAAACCACTACTTTTCCCTAGAAAGACAGCCCAGTATTAACCACCTCAGTCCCCAAGCCCAGGGAATAGGGGCGCTGACTCTTCATCAACATCTTCAAGCTGATTATGGGCATTGAGATATTAGAAGAGGGGCAGGGGGAAGAGTGAATTGATAAGCCTCTGATGCTGTGTCTTTACTGCATCCAGCTGAAATTCCAAGACATCAGAGGTTCAAGCAGGTCTGCTCAGCTTGCTTGATGAGTAGATACACCACGGCTGTGTATTCTGCAATATACAATTCTCAAAAGAAATTTTGGTATCAAGATAATTTTGTTATCAAGTTTAGTATCAAGATAAATTAATATCAAGATAAGTTTGAATTCTGTCATCTAGTCTTCTGGCGGCCTGCCTCTGTCATGTCTAATCCATATAATTCTGGGAGTTCCAATGAGGTTGTGCTCCCACCATTCTCCCATTCCAGCTTCCCTGCTGTTGGATTCCTCAACACTAGAGAATCCAAACTTTCAGGCACCAAGGCCCTCCACTTTCACTGATGTCTAATACCTTACCCCATCCCTCTTCCTCTTATTACTATGAGGGTGTGCTTCCACCATCCTCTCATTCCTGCCTCCTTGCTCTTGAATTCTCCAACACTAGGGAATCCAAGCTTTCAGACACCAAGGCCATCCACTTCTACTGATGCCTGGCAAGGCCACCCTCATCCACCTATACAGGTGGAGCCATGAGTCCCTCCCTTTGTGTTCTCAGGCTGGAGATTTTAGAATGGCTATTCCAGCTTGTTTCTTAGGACCATTTCCTTGAAAATTGTTTTGCAGCCTTTTACTCTAAGGTAAAGTCTGTCTTTGTCACTGAGGTGGGTTTCCTGTATGCAGCAAAATGCTGGGTCCGGTATGTATCTAGTCCATTAGCCTATGTCTTTTAATTGGGTAATTGAGTCCTTTGATATTAAGAGATATTAAGGAATAGTGATTGTTGCTTCCTGTGTTATTTTTGTTATTAGAGGTGGAATTATCTTTGTGTGTCTATCTTCCTTTGGATTTGTTGGAAGAGGATTATTTTCTTGCTCTTTCTGGGGTATAATTTCCCTCCTTGTATTGGAGCTTTCCTGTTATTATCTTTTGTAATGCTGGGTTTGTGGAAAGATATTATGTAAATTTGGTTTTGTCGTGGAATATCTTGGTTTCTCCATCTATGGTAATTGAGAGTTGTGCTGGGTATAGTAGCCTGAGTTGGCATTTGTGATTTCGCAGGGTCTGTATGACATTTGTCCAGCATCTTCTAGCTTTTATAGTATCTGGTGAGAAGTCTGGTGTAATTCTGATAGGTCTGTCTTTATATGTTTCTTGGCCTTTTTCCCTTATTGTATTTTACATTCTTTGTTTTGTGCACCTGGTGTTTTGATTATTATGTGATGGGAGGTATTTCTTTTCTTGTCTAGTCTATTTGGCATTCTATAGGCATTTTGTATGTTTATGGGCATCTCATTCTTTAGATTGTGGAAGTTTTCTTCTATAATTTTGTTGAAGATATTTATTGGCCTTTTAAGTTGGGAATCTTCACTCTCATCTATACCTATTATCCTTAGGTTTGGTCTTCTCATCATGTCCTAGATTTCCTGGATGTTTTGTGTTAAGAACTTTTTGCATTTTGTGTTTTCTTTGACAGTTGTGTCAATATTTTCTATGGTATCTTCTGCACCTGAGATTCTCTGTTCTACCTCTTGTATTCTGTTGGTGATGCTTGTGTCTATGACTCCTGATTTCCTTCCTAGGTTTTCTATATCCAAGGTAGTCTCCGTTTGTGATTTCTTTATTGTTTATACTTCCATTTTTATGTCCTGGATGATTTTGTTCAATTTCTTCACCAGTTTGGTTGTGTTCTCTTGTAATTCTTTAAGGGACTTTTGTGTTTCCCTTTTAAGGGCTTCTACCTGTTTACCTGTGTTCTCCTCAAATTCTTTGAGAGTGTTATTTATGTACTTCTTAAAGGCCTCCATCATCATCATTAGAAGTGATTTTAAATCTGAATCTTGCTTTTTTAGTGATATGGAGAATTCAGGTCATTCTAGTGTGGGAGAACTGTGTTCTGATGATGCCAAGTACCCTGGGTTGCTGATGCTTATGTTCTTGCACTTGCCTGTCACCATCTGGATCTCCTTAGTGCTACCTACAGTGTCTCTGACTGGAGGCTGTCTTTCCTATTATCTTGGTTGTATCAGAACTGTATGGGGTGAGTGTTACTACTGGGGTTAGAGCTGGGGTCCACAATCTGCTCAGTGGTCAGGCCCAGACAGGAAGGAACCAGTGTTCTAGGCCAGGAGTGACTTCCTGGGTCCTAGTGAGCCCCAGTTACTCCCTGTTTGGGGCAGGTATTGCTGTCTCCTTACCTAAGATACTGACTGTGTCAGAGCTTCTGGGAGGCTGGCTTCCTCTGGGTTCTGTAAGATTGGGGGCAGAGCTCCTGCCCAGCATCTGCTCAGTGCTCGGGCCCAGACTGGAAGCACCAAACCACTTTTTAATGGGATAATATTGTTTAAATCTTTATCTTTAAATATTAGATCAAAAATTTGAAGATTAATGCATTTCAAAATAAAAAGTGTTAATTGATATTGGGGATATCTTTGATTACATTTTTAGTCTAGGCTAGCCTAAAATTTGCTGTGTAACTCAGCCTGGCCTTGGTCTTGCTGAGGTCCTCTACCTCAGTCTCTTGAGTGTACTGTGGTTACAAGCTTGAGCCACTAAGCTTGGCCTTTCTTTAATTTATTAAGATAAAGTTATAACATCAGAATTATTTTAAATGTTGGCTTTTTTTTTTTTCAATTTGATCAGAGCTAGGTATCCCACCCCACCCCCAACCCCTGCCTCCTCTGGTGTTGCTTCAATAGAACAAGTGAATAGTTCTACAGAAACAATGTCTTTTGCAGCTGTTAGCCTAATATCCCCCAAGTTTAGTACAGGGGTCACCTTGCCTTCATCTCATTCAGGCTAATGAAGGCTCCATTCTCATCTCTAAAGGTTGCAAAGACGATTTAAGCCAAAAAAGTCATATGGTTTGTGGATGAGTATATACCTGAAGCTAAAGGATGCCATGGACTCTGCAAGGGCATGTTCTCTCTTGTGTAAGTCAGTTGATGAGGAAATGAACTCTTTAAGACTGAAGAGAGAAGCTGAGAGGACCTGCAAGCCTGTGTGAAACAAACCAGACCTAAATTGTTTATTTTAACTCATGCAGTAACACACACAAAGTGTTTTCAAAGGTCATTTCAAAGTCAGCTATTTCTTTAAGAAAATTTCAGAACTGTTTTTCATTCACATTTTACTCAAAGCATGTAGAGAAGCTTAAAACTGATGGTGATGTAATGGGCTAATTACAAAAATGCTGTTTGAATTAAATGAATTAAATTCTCATCTGAACACCTGCTGTGTTTTTTTTTTTTTAATTAGGGATACTATTTTCTTTTGTTTCTTTTACACGTGGTGTTTACATATTTTTAGCAAAACTTTACAAATCATGGGGATGCTTTGGATGTGAGAATACTGTTTCACTTTGTTTCTGTGTTCTTGGATATATTTCTTTCCAGATAGATGAGAAAAAGCTTTGAGAATCTTGATCTTTAGGGATTTACAAAATCACAGCAAACTGGGCGTGTCTAGAACTTTAGCCTTATATCTTGATTTTTGAAGGTACAAACCTTGCTTTAAATTAATAGAAGGGTCTGCAGTTTTCTTCAGGGCCAGATGCAAACTAGAATGATAGGGGGCAGGGAAGCAGGGAATTTAATTCCAGTGGGCAAAGAAAACTTAAAAAAATATTTTTATTTATATGTATTAAAGTTCGATGCTTTATGAAGCAAGAACTATAATACACCTTTAGGCAGCACCTAACAATTCACACCATGACTGTGATAACTGATAATTCTGAAAGAAAGGAGACGATTTTGAAATAAGCATGTGGGTTCTTAATTCTCCCCTCACCGTTTCAGTTAAGTCATGGCTCAAAATAATATAAGATTCTTAATGAAGTGATGCAATGAGGAAGAATAGAAGACAAAAATGTAGTGCGGTATGAAAGGAGGAACTCAGATAAAGGCAAAACAGTGGGAATATGCAACTGAACCCAGGGAAACTGAGTCCTGCAGTAAATTAGAATAGCATTTAGGGTAAGCCCTGCTCATATATATTCATCTTCATTGGTTTTAAAGAAAAATGGCGCTTTTAGCATCATATATTCAAGATGTTTGAATAAACTTGGAAAGAAAACATAAGGTGTAAATAACTAAGTATCAACATGTAGAAAGTGTTAACATCGTGAGTCTATAGCAACTTAAACATTTAATTTCTAACCGATTCCCCCAGACAAGATGGTTCTGGCAACAGATCTATGAAATACAAGTAGCTAAAGATTAAAAGTAAGTTATGTTGTAATAGCTCTTCTTTTAAAATGTTTGTCTTACCTCGTGTATTTTTTACGTGTATGTGCACGTGTAACTGCAGGTTTGTGTGGGGGCCCAAGAATGCTTGGTGAAGCAGTTGGAGCTGGTAATAGATGGTGAGATTTGTCCATATGGATGCTGGGAATTGAACTAGTGTCCTCTTCACGGGCATCAGGATGGCTTAAGTGTTGAGCCATCTTTGCTGCCCCGTAATAGTTCTTGTTACACATATATAATTTTTGTTTCTTAACTCTTCCTTCAATTGAAAATAGATTTTTTTCTCATATAATACATCCTGATTATGTTTTTCCCATTGTCTACCCTCCCAGTTCGGTCCCAGCTCTCCTTCCATTCAGGTCTGAATGTGGATACAGATTTAACTTTTAAAATATTAAGACACTGACTTGCATCTCTTGCCATAACTGGCATTAATACTGTCGAATGGGAATATTGCAAGACAGGAAATTGTTTACCCTTTAATTATGACAGGAAACCCATAATCTCTTGTATGTTCAGGGATTGCATGGCCGCTCCTCATCTGAAGCTTTAATCGAATGCAGTGACATTTTAATTGGAACGCAGAATGAGCATTTAGTTCTTTAGGTTTTCATCCTTGACGATAATCAACGTTCTCAATAGGATAACCTGGAGTGACAGGGCTAGAATTGGTATTTTATAAGTAGTAAATTGTCTTTTTCTCTTACCTGTACATAGGCCCAGCAATTCTAAAAACTGCTTATTTTATGTATTAAACACGGGTTAGGTAAAAGCTTTCCAAATCCCTGTTGATTCATCTGCATATGAAGCAGCCAGTGCTATTCCAGAGTGCCCTGTATTCCACTGCATTGCAAATTTGCCTAATAAAAGAGAGAATGCATCAATCTACCATTAACTTGTTAAATCTTATTGCAGTATTTTCCTCTTTGATGCACTTTGTAAGTCAAATGCAACAAAAATTGGGCGAGTTTTATGCAGTTCGAAAAGAAAAACGAGGAACTAGATTTTGCCTTTTGAATATTATCTTAGGATGTCAGAATGAGCTTGTAGGCAGTGAATGGTTATTCACTGAGTACAGATAATTCTAGAAGACAAGGAAAACTTTTTAAAAATATTATTTATATCTGCTAAAGACTCGTGCTTTAGTAAGCAAAGAATACAAATGCACCTTTGGGCGGCATATATCAATTTATGTCATGCCTGTGATAACTGGTGATTCTGAAAGAGAGGAATTTAGAAATAAGCATATGGGTGCTTGCTTAATTCTCCCTTAGGACTTTCAGTTAAGCCTTGGCTGAAAATTGTCTAAGATTCTTATAAGAAATACAGAAATATTTTAAGAGTATTGCAATAATCAGAGGATCAAGGAATAGTACAAATATCACATCAGGCAACAGACCTCATGTAGGAGGGAGAGGGAGAGAAAAAAGGGAGAGTGAGAGGGAAAGAGAGAGGGAGATGAGAGAGGGAAAGAGAGAAAGAGGGAGAGAGGGTAAGAGAGAGGGGGTAATAGAGAGAGAGAAAAGAGAGGAGAGAAAGGGTAAGAGAGAGAGAAAGAGAAAGGAGAAAAACAGGGAAAGAGAGAGGGAGAGGAGAAAGGGGAGAGAGAAAGAAAGAGGGAGAGAAGAGAGGGAAAGAAAGAGGAGAAAGAGGGGGAGAGAGAGGGAAGAGAAGGGAGGGAGGGAGGGAGGAGGGAGAAGGAGAGGGGGAGTGAGAGAGACTTTATAAGGGGTCAGGAGTATGGGAGCATGTCCATAAGAACCCTATCAAGTGGCCTTGGGTGATGACATGTCACATTGGCCTTTTGTGCATTGGTCAGGTTCATTGAAAGTCAGAAGGAGGAAAATGGTTCTGGAATGTGGTTGGTTCCTAACAAATGTCATAACAAGGTTAAGGTGACAAAGATTCCCAGATAAGTGATTATTGAACCCAATTCTCTTTATAAATAGGATTTTGCTAGTTATGGTGGCATATGCCAGTAATTCCAGCACTTGGAAGGCTGAGGCATGAGAATGCTCTGAGCACAAGCCGAGCTGAGCCAAATAGAAGTCCCAAGCTAACCTCCATAATATAGCAAAACCAACCAATCAACCAATCAACCAAATTCAAACAAACAAACAAACAAACAAACAGATTTTTTCATCTACTTTGTGACTAAGAATTTGTTAGTTTCTGTATACTCTTCGCTGGATATTAAACATCAGTTTTGGAAGATCGCTCCACCTTCCTGGGAATATTTTAAAACAGATAACCAAGTACTGAAAGTATTTCTAGTCATTAAATGAAAGTATTTATGTAAAAATTTGAAGCTTCATGTCCTTTTATTGAAAGCAAAAGCTGTTACCACAAAACAAAGGAATAAAAAGCAAAATAAAACAAAACAACCCTCAAAAACCAAAAACCAAAAACCAAACCAACCAATCAACCAAACAAAAGGTTTACTTTGGAGTGGTTATGGCATGGGTGTATATTTAGATGTCCCTCAAAACAAGACATTGTTTTGATGAGTAGGCGGCAGCTTCATGGGGGCTTTTTTTTGAATAATAATAGAATAAAGGAAGTTATAAAATCAAGGCATTTAAAAAATACATTGATGAACCATCAGAGAAGTGGATACTGTGTTTGCCCTTCCACTAGTGGAGAGTAGGGATTTGTTAAGTTTGTACATTACTTATGTTATTATGTTGGATAGAGAGATGGACAAGGATTGGCCTTTTAGGAAGGTAGCACAGCACCAAAGGAGCTGCGATTTGAGGCTACAGATCAGTAGCTTCCACATTGTCCACAGTCACTGGAGTTTTTATCAGTCGTTCTGTCTATGCCCACAGCTGCTTTCTGGGAATTCTCACTCAGTGTCCTCAAATGTATCTGGACAGTTATAGGAAGAAGAAAAACAGATCACCTTACTTCTTGAAATATTATTGTTTCATGTTTTGTTCGGTCTAATAAAACATATGAACATATATTGAATATTTGTGAATGTCTGAATTGAAAGCATGAAATTTTCAAGGGTACCATCAAATGAATAGCTTATATTCTAGAGATTGCTTAACTAATACGAAGAAACAGCTGTGAATGTTGTAGAGAAAATTTATTTTTGAAAGATTTATGTTGTTATTTGTACATATATCTCTTTGTGTGTGTGTGTGTCTGTATGTGTGTTTGCATTTGTGTGTGTGTCTCTGTGCGTTTTTTTGTGTGTAATTTTGTGTGTGAGTGTGTGTGTGTGTGTATGTGTAGAGATAGACAAGATGGGAGGGGGACTGATTCTCTGGAGATGGGGTAACATATGACTGAGCATCCTGAGGTGGCTGCTACAAACTGAACTAGGATCTTCTGGAAGAACAGGAAGCACTCTTAAGTACCTAGCTATCTCTCTAGCCCCTGGTAAAATTCTTTGAGACAACATATACTTATTGTATTTCCAAAAAAAAAAAAAAAAACCAAAACCCCCTTATTTTAGTACTCTTACAATGTGTGATTCAAAGTCTTTTCTTAGGCTCTGTTTTCATTCCTGATTCACCACGATCTTGTTCGTCTCGGGCCTCGCCAAGTTTCTGCTATGCTTCCTCACCATGGCTCCCCACCTATTCTGCAGCTGTTCCTGTCTACCTCACAGGCCTCAGCGCTGCCAGTTAAATGCATGTTTGTTTTCCTCTTAAAGTTGGCAAACCATTTAAGATACCAATTTTTCTCCATTCATGGTCTTTCATCAAGTAATCCCAGTCATTCAGCTTCTTCTGTCATCTGTTCTTCTAAATCAGACACTCTAGGCTTGGGTTTCTGCATTACAAAAATTGCACATATTGCTTAGAGAAAAAAAAAAAAAAAAAAAACAACCCAATACCATTCTGATAGAAAACTCATTTGTTGTTAAGATTGATCTCAGCACATATTTTTTGATCAGTGCCCAGTTTTCCTCCCTATAGACCATTTTTTTTTTTTAAAATCATGGGTGTAGCTCTCTGAAGTTGAGCAATTTTAAAAGGGAAGTAGATTTCTGTTCGAATATGCTTCTGAGTTGAATACCATTATGCATTGAAACAGCATATTCAAGCATATGTAAACGGATATCTAAGAATTAAAGAGAAAGGGATCATTTTAAAGAGGAAATATGTGATAAATTGGATAAGTTGTTTGAGAACTGGCAAACAAACAAGCACACACACACACACACACACACACACACACATCAAATGAACAAAAAACCTTTGCCTTGTTTGGACAAAATACTTTAAATAAAGAGGTTCAATGAAATAACAGTTTCTTGGCTTGTCATTTTCGAGCAGGAAGTTTGGGCTTGTGGGGTTATCGTTCATGATATTGTGATTACATGGCCGAAGAAGCCTGTTAACCTCATTGTAGTCAGGAAACAAAACTTACAATGGAACAAAGACTGTGGTCTGCTCTGCTGTGAACAGGACATTGCCCTCTGGCCTCCCAGCTCTGGAACACCACAGAAGAGAGTGTGGAAAGAGAAGAGCCAGAGGTTGGAGAGGAGTCCTGCAAACAGTTTCTACTGGAGAGGAAACAGCAAGTGCAATCAGGAACTCACTGTGGCTGGGGCTTACCTACATGGACAAGAGCTGCACAAACACTGGGCCTATTAGCATTTAACACAAAGGGAAGAGCTCACAGAATCACACCCTTTACTTGGGGCTTTGGGGTAGTTAGTGCACACTGAGGAAGGTGTTTTTCTAATAAAAATGGAGTTATAAACACATAGTAACAGTGCATTGCTAGAAGACTACTTCAGCATGAATAGAAAGGTTCATGTCCTTAATGAGAACATCTAAAGCCTGAAGGGTTTCTTCAGTGGTGTAGCCACTGGTAAATTACCCATGTTCCAATAAATAACCTTCATTCACACTCCTGTAAACAATCTTAATTAACTCAGTGGGTTAGAAGAAATATCAACATAATTGAAGGATGGATAAATAATTCTAACAGAAGTCAGTGGGAATGTAAGCAAGTAATAGGGGAGGGACCATAGAGAATATATGTATGAAATTGACAGAGAATAGACACACACACACACACACACACACACACACACACCCTCAAATATTCCCCCTCTTCAAAACAACCTCTCCAATACATCCCACCCATTCCCAGAAAAAAACAAACAAACAAACAAACAAACATGGCTTGGATCCCAGTATTTCATTCAAGGAAGTGCTGAGGGATTCCACTTCCTGAATGTTCTATTCCCTTTCAACACTGCCACAGCGTGGACCTTAAGTGGATATTTAAAATCCAAATGGTAGCACTTCCGTCTACAAAGTATACTTTGCAACTATAGGCTTCATTCTGATTGTGTTACAATCTGTGGTCATTTTGAAACAATTAGAAATAATAGAAGATGGAAAAGAAGAATCTCGTCATGAGAGTTATTTCTAGTTCATGAAGGTTAGTATTGTTATTTTTTAACTTAAAAGATTCCACATTGCTTTAGTCAGACAACATCTGCATATGTTTTAATGCTTATTAATGATTTTATCACATTATATAATGCATGTGTTTATAATGATTTACTAATTCTTAGTTGTTGGACAGAAGGAAAGTTTAAAATATTCTTTCTACAAATTGAATTCTGCATAGTCTTCATATAAACAATGGGCTTTTAAAGGATTTTCCATTAAGCACATGAACTTTTCCATTCTAACTGAAGTAGGAGCCACCACTATGAACAATAGTCTCAAGGCAATGCATTATTACTGTTTGTTTATAATAGCATCATTATTAGAGAAAATTTATTACGAGTATCAATGTTTGATCATGCACAGTAGTTTTTAGTCTTCATACTGTACTTTTAATAAAATATATCAAAAGATTATTTACTGTTGTAGGAAAATCCCCAGATTTGTTTATTCACAGATTCACTAGTACCAGATGTTGAACTGAAAATGTATCACAGAATTTTATCCATCTCGGAAGGCTCAAATGTAAGAATATGAGTTATTTGATATATCCCTCTGAGTAGATTGGGAGAGAACAGCCTTTACCAACCACCTCATCCATTCGGGGTTCTAAATTAAACAGACTAGAGGTGGAAGATGGAGCCTGCTTACCGAGAGCGGCTCACTGGAGGTGTGCTCTTGTGCTGTCATCTTCCTGTTGAATTATCTGTCTCTCATCTGCCAGGAAGTGAGCTGCTTTGCTGTGCGCATGCTCCCTGCTTTAATGTTCAGCCACACCACTAG
The DNA here is from genome assembly GCF_011762505.2 of Arvicanthis niloticus. Lineage (NCBI taxonomy): Eukaryota > Metazoa > Chordata > Mammalia > Rodentia > Muridae > Arvicanthis > Arvicanthis niloticus. Next base: position 66,298,460 of record NC_047669.1, on the reverse strand, counting down.
CCAGAGCCTATAGAGTCAAAGACTGTAGACTGAAACCCCTGAAACTATGAGTGCAAAGGAACCTTCTTCTCGGTAAGCTGTCCTCTTGCACATCCGTTACAGCGACAAAGTGACTAAAAGTGCTAAAGCACAAATACTATTTCTGCATCGAATATTTCAATTTGGAAAAACATAAAAGAGCAATTTTATTGTGTATAGTATTATTCACTTCACTATCCTATATTTGAATAGACATCTTCCCTAGAGCTTAACTAGCTCTAGTTAATAGTTGTTTTTTTTTCCTTCATAAAAATTAGTTGAGTGTTTTGTATATATTTTGTCCATATTCATGCCTCCTTAACTCTTCTTGGATCCACCCATTCCTTATCCATTCACTTTGTGTACTTTTTCTTCTTCTCTAAACACATGAAGACACATTCATGCTGCTCAAATACGTATAGTCTTCAATGGGTTGATTTCACTGAGCATTCTACTAGCTATAATTCATTGGTATCATTAATCAAATAGTATCATAACAGGCAACTTGGATTTCTCAGGATACACTAGAAAAATCTAAAGATACAAGGATGTACAAAGTGACTGATATTCTTAGAGAAACTCCAGTGTTCTTCTGGAAGTTAGTGCATATTGGATACGGGTGACACAACATAGTATATTATCCGAGCATGCAACAACACACAATGAATCTCACACTTTGTGTTAAAAGAGAACAATTACAATATTACTGAAAAAAGAAACGAGTCAAAGGAAAAGTATTTGAAGGCAAAAAAGTTGAATCAGGGTGAATATACTAAACTTTTGGAAAAATGTGATGGTATAAAATTAGCTAGCATATTGGAGAGAGCATTTCGTGAGGGCAGATTAGCAGTTTTATGATCTGTTGGAAGAAAAAGACTTATAGGAAGATGGGACGTGAAAAATGTGTGTGAAGGTGTCATTTCAGAAAGCAGGAAACAGAATATTTAGGGAAACATGAGAGATAAAGGTTAATGTATTTATTATTATGTGGAACTACCAGATGACATCGTGAGCAGAAAAATGGGGGATGGTCTGGACATATGTGGGATGGTTCTTAATGAATATAGAAGATGGATTTGAATAGAGAAGAAAGTATGGAAGTAGGTCTGTGTATTTACATAGATGTGTTTCTATTATTATTTTTTAGTATTTTTTTTTAGTATGTTAGGTAAATTTAGGGACACTCAGGAGGCTGAGAGATGGGTCAGGACATTGGTAATTTGATATTCTTTTGTGTAGAATGACTAGTACTCTGAGGGTTGTTGGCTTTTAACAAGTCCCAAATCCCAATGATGCTCTGCCACTGTGACATTTGTAAGACTGAGTCAAGTTGCTGTACACTGACCCAGAATGGACGATCTAAATAATGCTGGAGTCAACATTACTATTCATACAATGCCTCTTGACCATTTCCAATGGTACACATTTATTTCTCTAGGTATTTAGCTTTATTCAATGTGTTCATTTTTCATGTGATAGCAGCTATTAATAGCTCTATTTTTTCCCCAGATGCACAAAAAACAAGAACCTCGGCCAGGATTTCACAGCTTGTAAATTGTGAAGTCAGGCAAAGAAAGTCAGGCATCTAACTTCACAAACAAAATTTTCAATCATATCAATACTGTGCTTCTTTTACTAACATGTTAGATAGGTGTTGGTAGGTTAATTTTTTCATTTGCTGCTTTAAAAAAAGATTAGTAAAATTTCATTTGGCAAATAATAGGTATATGTACTTATGTGGTACAATAGAATGTTTTCATGCATATGTTAATTGTACAAAAATCAAATTGAGCTAATTAAATATTCATCTGTTGACATATTTCTTTGTGGGAAGATCATTTAAAATATATTCCCTTTAGCAATTTTGAGGAAATATATTATCATTTAAAGTATTTATTTACTTTCAATATTTTATCAATGCATATACAAGTAATTGATTCAAGCAGGAAATCAATGAATTTAGGCACCTCTTTAAGAAATATTTTCAGCCTATAAGAGAGTAGATGTCTCCCAGACATTTACATGAACATGACCACATTCTCTTTGTCCTAAGGAATGGGCTTCATGCTGGCTATAAGAGTAGATATTGACATTCTTTCAGCCTTTGTATGTCCATGCTTTATTTGTTAGCCTGGGTGATGATGACTAGTCACTTCATTCATTTTAAAATAATGTTTAGTTTCTTCCTTGAATGTGGTGATATTACAAAACATCATTAAGGTGTTGGAGATTTATATTTTCTATTTTTATATAGCAGAACAAATTTAATATTTTAATAGCATAAAGTAATAATTATTATAACCTGGGTAATGACTCCACTTCCTTACTTGACACATGGCAGAAGTTATGAATATTCATTGTCATCATCATAATCAATATCCTAAAATACACAATACACATCTAGGTACTGAATAATATATATATATAATTTAAAGTTTCTGGAGTCAAGAGAATGAAACTGGAGCATTTCATTGATTGGTCTTGAGTAGCTGAAAAAAATTATTTAATGTAAGTAGTAGAAAATATTGAATTCAATGTAGAAAAATTTGAGCACACAACCTTGGTTCCACCATTTGTTAGTGGTGATAATTTGGGAAAATCATGGTCATTTAATATGAGTATCAGTTTATTGATATTATTGGTAGGGTAGATATATACAGCACACTGACTTGTTGCTATGTGGTGATTTTTATTAGTTACTGATGTGTAGAGTGTGCTTAGAAATAAAACACTAAGATTGGGAATTAGTTTAGTCGATATGGTGTTTGCATTGCAAGCATAAGGTCCTGAGTTCAACTTCATAAACATATAAAAAGCAGGTATGTGGATAGGAATGGGATGGGGATGGGGATGGGGATGGGGATGGGGATGGGGATGGGGATGGGGATGGGGATGGGGATGGGGATGGGGATGGGGATGGGGATGGGGATGGGGATGGGGATGGGGATGGGGGTGGGAGTGAGGTAGGTAAAGTAGGTAAAGCACTCACTGTTCAAGTATGTTGACCTGGGTTTAGGTCATTCCTTAGGATCCCAGGAACCTAGATAGAGCCAAGCGGTAGTGCACAGCTTTAGTTTCAGTGGTCCTAAGGCAACCACAGTGACAGAGACTGAAGACTTCTTAGGACTTGCTGGACAGTCAGTCTAACCTAATTAAAATGTTCCAAGACAATGAGAGACCCTGTCTTAAAGGAGATGGATGGCTGTTCCTGAGAATGACACCCAAGATTGTTGGTTTACATATGTGCACATACATTTATCTTTGGTTTTAGTTCTGGGAGTGGAACCTAAGACCTTAGAACTTTTAGACAAATTATTTATAAATGAATGATATTCTACACTGCTTTGGAGCTTACCTTTTGAAAGTTAAAACAGCAGTCAGCTAATAGTTTGTGTGTAGTTTTTATTCAACCCTACCTCCTTAATCCTGAAATCTATGTTCTTTCTTTCTTTCTTTCTTTCTTTCTTTCTTTCTTTCTTTCTCTCTCTCTCTTTCTGTCTTTCTCATTCTCCCTTCTTTCTTTCCTTTCTTTCTTTTTCTCTCTCTCTTTCCTTCCCTCTCTCTCCCTCCTCCTTTCCTCCTCCTCCTCCTCCTCCTCCTCCTCCTCCTCCTCCTCCTCCTCCTCCTCCTCCTCCTCCTCCTCCTCTTCTTCTTCTTCTTCTTTTTCTTCTTCTTCTTCTTCTTCTCCTCCTCCTCCTTCTCCTCCTTCTCCTTCTTCTCTTCCTCCTCCTCCTCCTCTTTCCTCCTCCTTCCCCTACTCCTTCCCTTCACCCTCCTTCTCCCCCTTTCTCTTCCTTTTTCCCTACTCTTCCTCTTGGTTCCTTTCAGTCTACAGGTATTTTATAGTCTCCAGGACACCAAAAGTAGCATGAAACCCACTGGATATAATTGAAGCTGAAGGAAAGGCAAAGTATGTCCACACAGAAGATAGATGTGTTTTTATAAAGCAAGCTGCTAGAAAGGTTGATAACAGTTTTTATGGTGTGAGTCTTTATGTTTACAAAACGTAGAGTCTCTTGGATCTTGTCTTCTTGAAAGATTGGATTCAGTCAAGAGATAGAGATTGTGTAAAAATTCATCCAGCAATGTTGGGAGCCGATCTTTAGCAGAAAGTGGCTAGAAAGCAGCTATCCACATGCTAGCCATGCCTCCAAGGCTTACGCCATATCCACGCGCCTACAAGGGGCATGGCAAAAGTGTATAAATACCCTAGATTTCCCTTCAAATAAAGAGACTTGATCAGAATGTCTGTCTTGTCTCGATTCCTTGCGTCTTTTCTCCTTATCCTCACTCTCTTTCCCTCTAGACCCTGACTGGAAGAGTGGAGTGGCAGTTTGAAGCCAGGCAGAGCAGAGCAGGCCGCAACATAGTAACTAACCAGGCTTTTTAGGTCTTTGGTCTCAAGCCAGGTAAAGCAGAGCCGGTTGCAACACAGCAAATCAGCAGAAGCAAAGCTTATCAAGCTTAGGGTAGCTTGATGTGGGCTACCCTAAAATAGGAACACTATGTAGTGGATTTTGAGGCTTTTTATGAATATTTACGAGATTTGTGACATACTCATTAGGTTAGATGACCTATTTTTGTTCCAAAACATGATGAAATGGATCTTCCTTTTAGGCCATTTTCTCCTATAATCTCTACAAAAGGAGAGATGTGTCAAAATCATATAGAAAATGATGCCATATGATGTCTGATTGACCGACATTGCAGGACCTTTGTTAGTACACATACACATGTGGGTGAATGTGCTGATGCCTTGTTTTTGTCATGATTGGTACAACCTTATTGCAGCATCAATGATGCTTAACCACAAATGGCACTCTGACCTTCAGGAGACAGCTATGGTTTTCATTGGTCACCTCATAACCAAATCTTTGCCTGTGAGCTATGGTCCGGCATGGCTTCCTGGCTTAGACAATGTTTCTACCCACAATTCAGTCTGTTGCAAGTAGAAGCATTACATGTGAGGATGAGTGAATGGGTTAGAGTGCATTGCATGCTTTTCTGGGCTGGGATATGGTGTTGCTTTATGAGGGCCAGCTGGAACCTGCTAAAGCTAGCTCTGCTGTTTTTCCTAGGGCCCTGACCTTCCTTCTTTACTGTTCAGTCTTCCTATTGTATATTCAGCTTCTGGGCCTGTTACCTCTCATCCTTACTATTCTTATTCACTCAGCTTTATCTGAATGTTACTAATGTTACTTTAAATCCATTCACCTTCACTATAACAGGGAAGTGGGCTTAAATTTGTAGAATATGTTTAGACAATGCAACTGTATTCATCATTCTGAGGAGTGTGAACTGAGAAGATTTAGCCTTATGTAGCCAATTTTGTAGATTCATTTTGTTTTGTAATTCTATCCTCAGGATAGAATTCTAAGACTTAGAAGTATATTAGAATGTATCTCAGATTACTGAAATTAAGCTTTAAAATGAAGAAATTTAACCTTTATGAATTCCTGTATATTAATTGTACATATTAGAGGGTTCAATGTGATATTTCAGCATGGATACACACACACACACACACACACACACACACACACACACACACACACACACACCACCACCACCACCACCAGCAGCAGCAGCAGCAGCAGCAGCAAACCAGGAGATCAGCATTTAGAACTCTTATTCATTTCTTAATATTTGAAGCCTTCACTATAATTACAGACATCCAGTTTCTCTAAAACCCTCAAAGAGGCTGCAGTTTCTCTAGTGACACTGTTGTTCACAGACAGTTGACTGATGATGTGCTGACTTGTGGGTTTCCTTTTCTTCCCCATTGATCCACCTGTCTAGCATTGTTCTATGTTTGAGTGTTTTTTAGTTTTTCTTCTCATGTCCTTATAATCTTGAAATTATATATCGTGATGTTTTCTCCTAAAGAACTCAGGATTGCTGTGACTATTTCATGTCTTTTTGTTTATATGAGTCTTCCACTTCATTTCAAAATCAGTTTTTTAAGTTCTTTTAACTACAACATTGTGTTTTTTGATACAGTTTGCATTAATATGCTAATTATCTTAATAGAATAGACATTTTTAAAAGAACATAAATTCTGGTAATATGTGAACATGGGGATATTTTGTGTCTTTGATTTTATCAGTGTTTTGTAAGTCTTACTAATGTCACTAAAATAGAAACAAAATAAAAACTGGCAGCAAATAAATGTAACTAATTACCTTAGTATTTTATTTTGTGTTATTATTGTAACTATTGCAAATAGAATCACTATAATGATTTTTTCTTTACAAATGTGTTTATTGGTGTATAAAATGTGCTTAAGTTATGTATATCCATTTTATAATATGCACTTTTGCTGTTGTTCATCAATTCTAGCAGTCATTTGTTAGAGCTTTTAGGCTTTCTGTATATTTAATCAAGTTACTATCAAGCAGGGATAGTCTTTCTCTCTCTATTTGAGATACCAAATTTTTTTTTTTGCTTTAATTTTGTATTTATGCAGTTTATTTTTATTTGAAAATTCCATACTTTCGTATGACAAAGTTTTATCTGTGAAAAATCTACCCTTTTCCTCTCTAATTTAATTTCCATACAATACAGCCAATTATTTTTTTATTTTCTTTTTTTTATTAGATATTTTATTTACACTTCAGATGGCATCCCCTATCCCCATTCCCCCCCACCCTCCTTAGGAAACCCCTATCACATGCCCCCTTTTCCTTTTTGCATTTATACATTTTTTTTTAAAAAAATGTTAATCATAGGCTTTATAAGTTTGGAATTGTTCAATCAGAGGTGTAACCCACTGACCGACCTAGATATAACAACTATCTTTGACTGGTGGAAATACATGAATATCTGCCTCCCTGTCTCACCCCTCTTTCTCTCTTTCATCACCTAGCTTCTCCTCTCCTTCTTCTTCTCCTCTTCTTACTCCTTTTCCTCCTCTCAGTACTCCTCCTACCTTAGCTCCTCCTACACATCACCCTTCCTGTTAAAATGAAACTTTTCTCTCAAAATACAATTAGAGCATAATTATGTCAATTTGTACCAGTGAGGTACAGGATAGTCTTAATACCCAGTCCATCCTTTTGTTGACTAACCAGCTCCTCTGTCATCTATTCTAACTAAAACATTTAGTTCTGGACCTGGCTTTAGGATGAATGTCAGCTGACGACCACCCACTCAAATCTTTTCTCTTAAGGTCAATAGCTATATGTTTTCAACCCCATCAGAAATCCAGAATGACTGAGTTAACTATAATTGTGGGATGCACAAATCATAGTTTCTAAAACTTAGCCAATTTATAGAGACCTCTGAACACCTGGACACTCGCTCTACTTCAAAACGTTGGAGCATCTGTTCTTCTGCCTTCTGGCCCAGGATCATATGACAGACTTTAGTGCTGCAGAATTATTAAGGGCTGATTACTCTGTCTAGGCAGATATAATCAGTCGACTATTTTGCAAGTGTGTCCTTTTCTGGACAGTAATTTGTCTGTAGAAGGAAAGTGGCAATTCTTGCCTAGTGGCTGTCTCACCACAACTGGAGCAACTCCAAGGATGCTCAATTTCTTCTTAGAATTCAATATAGGAAGCTGTCCGGAGCAGACAGGTCTCTAATGAAAATGAACATTAATACTGAAATGTTTGTCATGTCAATTCTAAGGATTTCTGATGTTTTGAAAACCAGCTATCCATGTAAGGTAATCTGGACTGTTGCCTGTTAACTCCACTCAGCTTTTTCTACATAAAACATAGAGAACACCCTTATAATAAACTCCAAGTCATGAATTTGCTATAGTCCCTTAACTCACAGGCTGACCATCTCAAATCAGTTAAAAAAAGTTAAAGAAGGACTGGGTCTAAGCTTTGTATTCCTAAATGTGTTATACTGGTACAATGCCTATAAGAGTAACAATGTTCATCTCACTCTTATATCACTAAGAAGCTCATGCCGATGAAAACCTTAAAATTTGTAAACAAAGTAAATTGGTGCCATTTAAGAATTTATATCTTCATCTTGATACTAATTATACAGATTTCTACTAATATGTTATGGCTATGCAATAAACCCTAGCTAATCCTCTCTATTCTGACAAAACCACTACATTTCCCTAGAGAGACAGCCCAACATTTACCACCTTAGTCCCCAAGCCCAGGGAATAGGGGTGCTGACTCTTCATTAGCTTCTTCAAGCTGATTATGGGCGTTGAGATATTAGAAGAGGAGTGTGTGTGTGGGGGGGGGAGAGCAAATTGACAATCCTCTGATGCTGTGTCTTCGCTGCCTCCAGATGGAATTCTCGGACCTCAGAGGTTTGAGCAGGTCTGCCCAGCTTGCTTGTTGAGTAGATACACCAAGGCTGATCATTCTGCAATATACAATTCCGCAGGCCTCAGACCGGAAGACGGATACCAAATCTTTTAAATTCAGACTCCCTATCATTACTTTCTAAGTTGCCCCCTACCCCAACAAAATCGGAGCCTAGCTCCACTCTCTAGGCTAAGCCCCAACAAGACCAGCTTTTCCAGGTTACACCCTCAACAAGACCAGTGTCTCCAGGTTATTCCTCCAACAAAACTGCATTGCACCCCCAGGTTACAAGCTCACCCTCTGCCTAATGGCCACAAATGCAGAGGTGAACAAAAATTAAGTTATGATATGACTCCCAGCACCAGGCAATTATGTTAAAGTCTATAGTAGCTTTCCAATTAGATGCTTGCACATGCACTCTCTGCTTGCTGCTTACTAAAAAGCCTTGCCCTGATAGACATTCTGGGCTACCCCTCCCAAAAAAAAAAAACTTTCCTGCTAGATAATTGTGTGTTGGGGGGCAAGCTAGCTCGAATAGAATAAAGACCCTGCTTTGAGTTGCATCATATTGGCTCCTGTCTGTTTTTTGAGGTGTGGGGAATCATTGACATTTCTCTGGCACTACACCTTCTTATTTGTATTTCTTTAGGTTTTTTTTTTTTTTTTTTTTTTTCTGCTCTGGCTAAAACTTCAAATATTCAAATATGTGTTTCACTGGTATGTAAATAAATCTTTTTCTTGGTCCTAATGTTAGGAGAAACACTGCTAAATTTTCCCAATTTAGAATGAGAATGATTTTGCATGAGAGTTAAAAATTTTTGAAGTGGAATTGAACTCTTTAGAGATGGATGTAAATATCTTACCAGATCATTTACTCTTTAGAACATTATATGATCCTTACTTTTGATTTTTAAGTTTTTCACTAGTGAAGGATGCCTATTTGGCTCACCATTCTGAACTATTTAATTATTTTGCAGATAAATCCAACTAATTTGAGCTGCAATGGAGTTTAGAATTTATATATACTTGTGTATGTAAGTATTCATAGTTATCACTGGCTGTGTGGAGCCGACAGAAGGCAGCTATCACACTTGCAGCCATCTTGAGCCATATACCCTGACAAGAGACTTGTTTACAATAGCCTACAACAGCCGAGCACACTCTGATAACATCTTGTTTTAGATACCCAGGATTTTCCCTTGGGTGTGTGAGCCTTAAAGGTGTGATTTAGAGCTGAGACTTAAGTGCGTGACTTAAGGGTTTGATTTAGAAATAAGACCTAAGGGTGTGACTTAAAGGTGTGACTTAAAGGCATGGCTTAGAAGTGAGACATACAAAAGGCCAGAGGCAGACAGAAGAAAGTAGTAGGCACTTGAGACTGAGACAGGCAACTAGGATTAGACACTAGCACTTGGAAGAAGGTTACTTGGTACTTGAGACTTGGAGCAGGTAACTTGTAACTTGGAAGGGTACTTGGAGAAAGGACTAGGAACTAGACACTTGGACTAGAGAATTGAGACTTGAGACAGAGAATTAGAACTTGGGACTAGGAACTAGGAACTTGGGGAGAAGAAGAGAGACTGAAGAATAAACGAGATTGAATCACATGCTGTCTGGTCTCCGTTCTTCCTGTCTGTCCTCACTCTCTTGCTGAACCCCGACCCTCGGACTGGAGCAGCTTAGGGCAGTGTCGGCTCTAACAATTTAGCCTCCAAGGCTTTTGGCAGTGCAGGTTCCAATATTGATAGAGTGGTCCGCAACAACTGACTAACTGAAAATAAAATACTTTTGATTGTAAAAGACTGGGCACAGACACACACACACACACACACACACACACACACACCTCCACACACAGTAATGTAAGTTTGTAGGGAACCAAGTTAGTTAGAGAGGTGTGTGAAGGCTGTTGTTCATCTTATAGCTCAGCTTTAATGGTTACTTGTGGAACATAAAAGTTTCAAGTTTCAGGTAAAAACATATTTTGCTATCAAAATCTGTAAAAGAAGAAAGAAGTCAATCTGGCTGGCACAATTGCAGTTCATTGTTGTTCTTTCTGATGGATAATTGCTCCTTAGCCATTTGTAGTCATTTAAAGCTCTTGTCTTTCTAGGTATAACATGTTTCCTTGGAAATTTTAAAGGGGACAAAGTGAACACTGTTATTGCACTGTTGACTCTATCTCTTCTGCAGGGTTATTTGTAAACATTTAGAATGAATTGCTTTTCAAAAAGTTGACTGATTTGTTGACCCCATTTTGAATAACATGTGACATCTATTTCACAGAAAAAGAAGTAGCTTCATCTTCTATTTGGAAGCAATCCAACTCCCAAATCCCAGGCATTCTTAGTGTTCAAATAATCAAAGTTAAATTCCTTTCAGAACCTGACTTGATAGACTTTTCAGTGTGTGTTTTGATTAACTGTCTGGCTGATTGATTGATGGGCCCTTCCTCCTTGGGTTGAACTGATTGTGAAATCGTCTGCTGTAAAAGGACCATGCTGTGTATTCTGTGAATGGATTTGGCAGTTAGTCACCTTATATAGTCTATACGAGACTAGATAAGTGAGCTGTCCAAGTCCAAGGTTGTAGTTGAGTTTCTTCAGTGTTTAAATGATAGACTATGCTGAGCTGGATTCTAAAGCTTATGATCCTGAAAAATTAATATTTCAAAAGATCAAATAATAGGCAGCTGTAATATGAATAATGTACTATAGGAGTGGAAGCATTCTATAGTTTATTTCTACTGCCATGCAATAACAACATTCCAAAATCCCTTCTGCATGGGTGGGTGAAGATAATCTCTTTGTGGTTATATAGGTTTGAGAAAGGTGGTTTTTTTTTTTTTTTTATGCTCATTTTTCTTGAATGTTGAAACAGGGCTCCTGAGTTGAAGCAGAGTCCAGACTTCATTGCTTTAAGCTTAACTGGCTGTGTTCTGTTTCTTGTCCATGGCACTTACTTCATCTGTAGTGTATATTCTGATGAGTTCCCCCTCTCTGCATCACTAAACACAGGGGTTATAGTAAAGACTGCAGCTTTTTGTTAGAGGTTCTGGGTACTGAACTCAGGTCCTCTTTCAATCACTTTGCTTACTTAGTCACCTCTCCAGTTCAAATCCATTGAGCTTTAACTAAGTGTGAGTGTTAGAAACATGAGAATTTCAAGAGACCCATACTCTGAATTTCACTAGAAGGATGCCAATAATGAACCAGGAAATTGTTATTTCTGAAAGTTTTTGTTTGTTTGTTTTTTGTTTTTGAGACAGGGTTTCTCTGTGTAGCCCTGGCTGTCCTGGAACTCACTCTGTAGACCAGGCTGGCCTCAAACTCAGAAATCTGCCTCTGCCTCCCAAGTGCTGAGATGAAAGGCATCACCACTGCCTGACTATTTCTGAGTTTCTACCAAGCAAGCACTCACTGATCACCTATCAAATGTTACACCTGTGTTATAGTCTATGGATAAAAATAGGATTAAATCTCTTCTCCGAATTGCACTGAAGTTGAGACGCTCTCTAGCTTTTTAAATTAATTGATTAATTAGTTTTGCTCTTATACCATTTTAATTACATGCAACTATTAAGGTCAGTTGTAGGTAGAGGAACTAGCAATATAATAGATGCACATAGTCAAGGAACAAACAAGACAATAAACACATATAGTAAAGCAACAAGCAAGACAATAAATACAAATAGTCAACAAATAAGCAAGGCAATAAGCAAAGCAAATCAGTGTTTCTAAGAGCTTATCAGGATGATCTAAATATCTGAGCCTATTTACCTTTCCTAGTCCAAAGTCCTTTTCATGCCTGAAGCTTACTTCTTTGTTCTAGCCTAAAATTTAGATTCCTGCCTGAAATTACTTCTTTGTTCTAGCCTAATATTTAGATTCCTACCTGAAGCCCATTTCCTTGTCCTTGGCCAATGTCAGATTCTTGCTAAGCAGCCCCCAAATCTCTTCCCTTTTTTATTTCATAAACAAGACTAAGCCTGTCTTAGGTCATTCTGACAAGAATGCCTTCTTTACCCATCTTGGAATATGCATTATCAATAGCAATGCATTTCTGTCTTAGGTTGGCAAGGCTCTGTGCAGAATCTTACTCATTCTTGGCTTGCTGGCCTGTTAAATTAATAACTCTCTCTAGGGGTTCATTTTCAGTTTCAAGTCATGTACTTTGGCTGCCAACATGTTAATGTTGTTAAAGACAAGCTTTCACACAAAGAACAGAAATAAAACTATTCCTAGGATAAATTTCCATGATCAAGCTATATGTGTCATTCTTGAAGCTTGATCAAAATGGAAATACTGACCTCAGGCCATGGATAATTTTATCAGTGGTATCTGAAACATCAAAGCTCAACAGAGCAGCATTCTTTAAATTTATAATCTCACTATACAAAGTTAAAACATCCAGAGAGGTGTTAGACTTATGACAGATACCCTGCAAGTGTCTTTAAACTTTTTCCTAATTATAATGACTATCATTGTAAATTTTAGAAGTAACACAACTCCATTGGTATTTGACATGACACTCGAGATGGCTCTTTACTCTTAAACTCTGAACCTTCTTCCAATAATTTGAATAGGATAAAGAGCATCAATCAGTTGTTCCAAACACCTATCTAAATCCTCTTGTATACTCAATACATTAGTAACATTTTTTATTTTTTTGCTAAATGATTAACAAAAGTAGCTGTCTTAACTTCTTGTGTCAAAGCAATTGCAGAAGCATAGTGCTAGCAATTAATGTAATTAAAGCTGCAATCTCTAGCTTTTAAACTCCTGTGATGCAAGTTATGTTTCTGGATAAGTATAGATGGATGAATCATTGATTTACTGCAAGAAAGTTAAAATTATCACAAAAGGAAGATACTTGAAAGTGTTACTAAAGACTGAAAATTCATAAGTGACTTTTAGTGACACTTAGGCAGAAAGTTAAGGTTGCTGTGCCCTCCTAATATCCTGTTATGTTGGGGCTCAGGGATAGGGCCAACAAAGTTTGGTTCAAAGTTTGTCTAGGAAATGCACATTGTTTTTAAAAATGTGAGTTCATAAACAGGCTCAAAAATAAAGGTATCAAAACTTCATCAGAGAATTAAAGTCAATTTAATTATAGAGAATAAATAACCAGAGAGGATCATTTCTACTTTAGCATAAATTATAAAATCTTGACTTTGAAATATATACTCAAAGTTTTATAAATTTCACCTTTATGATATTTTTGAGCTTTTGTGTTATTAAAAAGGAAAGTGGAAAATGCTTTAAAGAAGGCTAAAAGGTCTTTCAAAACATGACATTCTCTTAAGCCTTTACAACATTGGACATACCTTTAGTATATCTTATGTCTCGTGGTCTTTGCTGTTTCTGTTGCCTGAAATGATGGAATTGACAGAAGAGCAGGGATTTAGAGGAAGTTATAGTTTTGAGCATGTTGGATGGTGGGATGATGGTTTTGTGATTTCTAACTTGTGATTTTAGGGATAAAAATTTTGAATGAGAAATACAGCTTTTAATTCCCTAAAAGCTGATATTACTCAAAAGATGGCTCAAGGTTTTGCACTTACATACATAATACTTTCTAAGAAGACTATGAACCTTCCATTTCAATGGAGTCTAAGTCCAGAAGGGTTATTTCTCTTTATTAAACTATTGAGTTATATGCATCTTGACAGTGAACTTGGAGAACTCTGCTATAAACCTGTCTTCTCTGGGAAGTATTACAGGATCTGCACACGTTCTCTACTGGGCTCTGAAAACTTCCTGGAAAGAAATAAGATGTCATTTTTAAACGTTCAACTCTAAGGACAAAGTCTTCCTTTTATAATTAATGTAATCAATATGGTAATCAGATTTCCTCTCTGCTTATCAATATGAATGTTGGGGATCATAGAAGATTCTAGACAATAATGAATTCAGTTTTGTAGAGACTGAGGCTCTTCAACTAATAATTCATTTCCTGAGATGGGCAGAAATAATGGATGAGATTTACTCATTTAAGGAATGATCTCCAGTTTCATTTAATAACTGCAGAACTTTTTAAAAATAATAACTTGCTTAGTATTTTAATCAACTTGGCATTTTTTTCTTATATAATCCCACAATTGATAAAAACCGAGGGGAAAGATTTGTTTCAGGAATTACTTTCAGTACAGTGACTATTAAATATTACATAGCTCATTCTCCTGGCTATGGTAAAGTAACTGTGAAAACTGGCTATCATTCCTCCATTAAGTATTTATAAGCTATAGAGATTCCTCACTGCTGTCATAATGCCAACTCTAACAGTAAGCCAGCAAAAAAGAATAATTAGTATCTAAAATGAACTAGATTCTTGATCATGTTTTCAGAACTAAACTGGGTCAAGCCCAGCAAAGTAATGTGGTCTTTTCCATAAAAATTAATCTAAATTCGGCCGGGTGGTGGTGGCACACGCCTTTAATCCCAGCACTTGGGAGGCAGAGGCAGGTGGATTTCTGAGTTCGAGGCCAGCCTGGTCTACAGAGTGAGTTCCAGGACAGCCAGGGCTACACAGAGAAACCCTGTCTCTGTCTCGAAAAAACCAAAAAAAAAAAAAAAAAAAAAAAAAAAAAAAAAAATAAATTCAAAGGAGAAAAACCAAAAAAATGTACAATGCAGACTTGCTAAATTGTTCAACTTCGATGGGATCATAGATCATTTACTTTGCTGTCATTCAGCTCCTCACACAATGGCAGGACATTCAATGGACCCCTTAGAAGCAAACGGCTCCTCACATCCAAAGCCAGCAAACAGGTAAGGGCTGTTTCAGTGAAGCTTTCATGTTTTCCTTCTTGTTACTTCTTATTCTTCAGAATCTTGACAGAACAGTATCCAAAATGCAAGATATGTGATAGGTATGTTTCAAGAATAATACTCTTATTGCATGGCAAAATATGTGTTTCTACATTATTATGTATTTCTAATACTTTTATTTGAGAATAGATTTTATTACTAAGTGGAATTTAGACACATTCTGTCTTTATTTTTATATTCTGTAAATATTGTTTTAAAAAACCCCAAACTTTTGAATTTTTAAACTAATTAAGTTTTTTTTTTTCTGGTCTTAAGTAATGATGTAGGCTCATTAAAATTTGGTAGTTGTTGAATAAAGACATTTTATTTCAGACCGTTGTTAGGAAAAAAACCAAATGATTAAAAGAAATACATAATGATTTGTAAGAAATTAATATTAACATACAAATGACCTAGAGCCTTAAAGTAGCACCATTCATTTTACCAAAACCTGCAAGAGCCTGCCTGTCAGTCAACAGGGGAACTATAATTGGGGCAGTGAGAAAGGCAGAAAGAATATGCAAGAGACAGAGATAGGAGGGCTGCTGGTTAATACCACACCAGTGAGCAAGTATATTTTCTCAGTGTCTTTTAAAGGCAAGTCACACAAAGCATGACTAATTCCAGGAAGTAAGCATGACCAATGCTTATGCGGCAAGTTAACAGTACACAGTATCTATGTTTGACTTAGGCCATTTCCTTCAGGTTAAGACAGTCTGTCAATGACGTATGTGGAAGCAGAGGAACTTGGCAAAACATAAAGCATATCTTAATTAAAACAAAGACAGATGCCGGCAGACACATTCATGATTAATTACAAACAAGAAGTCATCAAAAATTAACTCTGGAAGTGCTCCCTACAAAACTTGCACAAAATAATTTTTGTATTAGTGTATCATATTAGATCAGAATACATTTCAATAAAACCTAACTTCTGTTTACTTATAGATATGTATCTGGGATGTTCTCAACCATGGTCCAATAAACGACCTTTTACAGTGTACAGCGGTCAATACAGAGGTGCATAGTAGACCTAAGTGCTGACAGTATGAGACTGAACACTCATCCACAAATGGAATATAATTACCACTACTACCACTAACACTACTACCATCACCACCACCACCATCACAATCACCACCACCACCACCACCACCAACAGTATCATCACCACCACCAGGACAACCACCACCACCACCACCACCACCACCAGAACAACCACTGCCACCACCACCACCAACTGCATCATCACCACCACCACTCCCACCGAAACTCAGGGAAGACCATGTAAGTCTGGGGATGAGGAAGAATGGTATAGAGTGCTGTCTTCTGGAGAAGACTTGGCTATTGGAATCATGATCTCACAAGAACTGTGGTTAGTTTTACAAGATGTACACAAGACCAAGTCAGTCAAAATTCTTGCAGATGCCATCTCATACCAAGGAACTATTGACAGCAAAGAGTGGTCCTGGGGCAGGGAGAATCATTCTTTATTGAGAATGTGCCCACTGTCATGTTTCTCACTCTCCAGTGGATGTCCTCATACTCATGCACATATGAGTAGGACCATATGAATGTAGAGGGTAGAACACAAAGACTAATTTGGAAATGGGCATTTCAGGGAATATTGGGGTGAGTTGAGAAAGCAATGAGGGTAGATATGATCACATCTCATTGCATATCTTCATAAATTTCTAAAATGAATATCTAAACAAAATCACAATGTATTTGTAAAAGTAGTAACAAAAATAATCTCAGAAACAAAAAATGAAGGCAATATTTGAAAGCATTAAAGCTATCTCATTCATTATTTTAAAGACAGGTTTGAAACAGTTTCTTCACTTGGCTGGATCCTCTTCAGAACTTTGCACTTCACTAGTAACTTAGGCTTTCTTCTGAATGTCAGACCACTAATGACTGAGCTCTGCTCTCATATACCCTCATTTTACATAGCATGTCATAAAGTGACCCCTCACAGGCTAACATTTTTTTAACTTCATCCTTATACAGCTTTCAAAAATATGATCATATACATGATTTCCCCACTGAGTTTCAGACTCATGGGTTCTTTAGACCACAGACCTACTGTGGGAAGTTGAATAGGTATACCTGGGAGTCTTCTCTATTTTATTTCTGCTAGACATTCTGTTTCTACTTCACCAACATATCCTGTTTATTCTAAATAGATGCTTCTTCCAGACCCTTCTGCTAATGGTTTATTTAGACTCAAGTATAGCCATAATAGAGGTTAGACTTTTATCTGTTCCCATTCTTCCTTTAGCATCCTAGCATCTAACCAAATACCTAGAAAGATAATTGTAAAATTTAAGTCAAATACTAGAATTAGAGCCTGCTAAACAATCTTTCTAAGTCTGACTGTCCTTGCTGACTTTATATAGACTGAACTAAGCTTAACCACCCACTTCATATTATCTCTTGTTTGCCTTCTACTGGGTGAAGCCTTTTTCAAATTTTGAGAACTTGTTAGTTTTTTGTCACAACTTCTGCATTTTGCCACTGTGGCCATGAAAGCAGCTGAGGACATTGTAAAAAAAATGAGCCCATGTATGTTCCAACAAAACTTCATTATATCAGTAAAATTGAGTTGAGTAAAATTTATGTATATCTCCAATTATTCTGTTTTACATTGCTTCATAAGCACTAAAAGTAGAAATGATCTCCCCCCCAGACTGTACAGAAAGCTTAATCAAATCCTGTTCTTTATCTAAAATTTAACTTCTTCTTCTTCTTCATCATCATCATCATCATCATCATCATCATCATCATCATCACCACCACCACCACCACCACCACCACCACCATCATCATCAGTGTGTATGGGTGCTTTTCTGAAAGTATATCTGTGCACCACTTGCTGCCTGGTACTCAGAGAAGTCAGAAGAGACTACTGAACCTCTGATTGGTCAAATCCTGTTATTGATGATCAAGAGATGGTTTACATTTTCTGGCTTCCTCTCCCATAATTTTACACAAATATCTTCTGTATATGGTTGTATATTATGTCCTTGAAAGGATTTTTCTGAAAACCATTCTGTTCTCTTTTCATGCATTGCTCTTTACTTCAAGCATTTTACAGAAATCATTTTCAGTTTATTTCTAGGTTTATTTGTTTAATAACTGCATTTTCTATGAGAATGCTGCTCATATATAATCAGGGGCCTTCGGTTTCTCTTATTTTTCCTCATCTTTCGTTATAGTGCCTGTTACTTAGTATTTCCTATTTGAAGCAGTGAATAAACTATATATTTTCATTGCATTTGCACAGACTCATGCAATGATTATGGCAGGATAGATCAGGGGTCAAGGTATAATTCAGAGACTATTTTCCAAAGATTGATGAACATGTTCAAATTCATCTAGACTTCGTAAGCACCAACATTTCACGTTTGTTTGATAATAATATAAAATTTATTTTAAAGAATAAAACAGATGGCATATAGAGATTTTTAGATAGTTATGTTATAAACCAATAAGAGACTTTACAAAACTGCAAGCTCTTATTATCCTACTAGACTCTAAGTTTAAAGAAAAAAGTATACTTCCCATCTCTAATCCTGGTCCTATCACATGAGAAGGTCAACACAGAATTATAATTTAGTGATCAAACTAATTAGGTCACATTTTCTCAGATTATCATAGGATTTGGCTTTATGGTACTGGGTTCTAATCCCTGAATTCTAGCTGGTCAAATACTGTTTATGAAGACTTTGTGAAACGTAAGCCTTGGCCTTGGATGTTTCAGCTATCCATGAGTCAGACTTTAGAATGTACATCTTAGGAAACAAAACCATTTGGCCGTATGGGAAATAAGATTAGTAAGATTTTATTATATTTATGTTAACAAATAAAGTGTGGTAGCTTGATAGTAGATGTATGTGACCGTCATGCTTTTTATGGGATGGTGAGGTGTCATCTGGGAAGAGACTCTATTTTTGTCAAAAGCAAAGCTTGACGAGCTTGCTACCTAACTAAACTGTAAAGATAGCTTACTAGGGTCAGGCCCTATCTACAAATATAACAGCTTCTGGAATGGCAGTTTAAGGATATCATGCTTAGAATCATTTTTGAAAGTTCTGACATTTGTCAGCCTTAAAAGAGCTTTTATTTTCTTAGATTACTCTGGAATTTTTCTTGTTAATCAGATCCACAAACCATGGTACTGTAATGTTATATAAAAAGATTAGTTTAAAATCACTTCATTTTCTCCCCTGTGTTATTCCTGCCAAGAGGAACTTAAAATGCAATTCTGACTTGTTGAGATATACATTTTTGTCTAGTAAACATAATTTTAATTGAATTATTTACTATATTTATATTTAGGAAACTTCTGAAGTAGGTATTTGTTTTCTGTAGCTGTCTTTATTGCATATGCAGAACTGTATTATATATAATCTGTATATATATAATCTTGGAGACAATTTCAGTCTTCAATTCAGTCTGAAAACCATATCTGCTACAAAACCAACTTTCTGTCATCCACACATGTTAATATTCTTTAGCTTCCTCTATAATTTCAAGTCCCTTTAATTAACTGGAAGCAAAGAAGGTAAAGTCTATTTATTTCCAACTGGGTATTTCTTATTTTTTCCCCTGAAAGAATAAAAATGCATTTATAATGGAAGGAAAGCAGAGCAGATTCCAGATGGTTTTGGTTTTGGTATTTTCTTGGAGTGAAAGAAAAGATGTTTTTTTCCTTGATGTGTTAAAGTAGAAACAGGATGCAAACAGCTGCATGTTATATTAAAAGTATTAAAGCATGTTATAGATTCAATGCTTTACTAGGTGAAAGGGTGGCAAAATGATAGCAACAAAAGGAAAATTATTATATATGTGTTCAACTAAACTGAACTTTTCCAAAAGAAAGTTATATGATAAAAATCCCAGATTCATTGAACCTTGTGTTATTTTCCAACTAATTAAAATAATCATTTTGGAAACTGAATACAAGAAGCAGCTAGCCTTCCTGAACATAGCTTTTTATTGTTGATTCAATACATAAAGCCATAATTTGGTTTCAACAACTGTTTCCAAGTTCTTATTATAGATCCCACACTCAGAATTAATCATGTTCTTTGCTGGTCATGGAGAAGAATCCACTAAAACCATCAAGCAAAAAGGAGTTGGAAACAGGCCTTAAATTGTTAGATAGGATCATATAGTAACAACGTGAGCAAAACAAACCTAAAATGTACAGAATATCTGATACAGAGAGCTTTCTGTATAAAGCAAAGACCTACCTCTGTCTGATGGCATTTTCTGACCTAAGCCAGTTTCAATAGACTTCAAATCAAATCACCATTTTGTTTTGAGGATCTCTCAATGCAAAGAGAAGGAGGGAAGGAAGAAAAGTGAAAAAGATAATTTCTGGTGAAAACTCAAAATCAAGGACAATGTATGGCACCAAAATCATAGGTATTCTTTCAGAGTTTTCCTCTCTATAATGTTTTAAATAAAAGTGAATGTGTTTTCTCAGAT
Source organism: Arvicanthis niloticus (assembly GCF_011762505.2). Taxonomy (NCBI): domain Eukaryota; kingdom Metazoa; phylum Chordata; class Mammalia; order Rodentia; family Muridae; genus Arvicanthis; species Arvicanthis niloticus. The sequence goes on along the minus strand of NC_047669.1, from coordinate 66,277,858 downwards.
CAGCATGTCAAGAAACTGGTGTTCTGCTGGGCAGTGGTGGTGCATGCCTTTAATCCCAGCACTTGGGAGGCAGAGGCAGGCAGATTTCTGAGTTCGAGGCCAGCTTGGTCTACAGAGTGAGTTCCAGGACAGCCAGGGCTACAAAGAGAAACCCTGTCTCGAAAAACCAAAAAAAAAAAAAGAAAAAAGAAAAAAGAAAAAAAGAAAAAGAAACTGGTGTTCAGTGAATGATGTATGTCTTGCTTCAGTAAAATAATGCCAATGGCAACAAGGGATTTTATGGTGCATGTAGGTCAAGGAAATATTACAAGTGGTAAGATGGCCCTGGGGGCAAATAGCTTCCTGAGTTTTACTCTTTCAAATCATATCTTCCTAGAGTGAAAACTGAAGGCCCCTAAATTCATTATTTTAAAATTTTCTTTATTTAAATTTCAAATAGTATTCCTTTTCTGTGTTTCTACCCCAAAACCCTCTATCCCATCTCCTCTCCCCCTGCTACTATGAGGGTGTTCCCCCACTCACCCACCCTCTCATGCCTCCCTGCCCTTGAGTTTCCCTACACTGGGGCATCAAGCCTTCACAGGACTAAGGGCCTCTCCTCCCATTGATGCTGGACAAGGCCATCCTCTGCTACATATGCGGCTAGAGCCATGGGTCCCTCCATGTCACTTTTAATGCAGTTAATACTTCACAAAGCTTGGGCCACTCTTTCAATTGAGAGAGTAAATCCTGACTGTTTATGGATTTCTTTGCTTAGGATATTTGAGTAGGCTGAGGATCATAACAAGCACAACCAGTCCATCTCCAGTTCCCCATCTTCCTCTCCTGTTTGTGATCTGTTTACCGCTTTCCTGCTTTCCTGAACTCTCTGGGTAGTATATCTGTGCCCACTGTTATGATCCAGGGATCATATCACCTATTGTCCTTGGTGATAGGAACAATTATATCCACTATTTTCCAAAGCAAAGGGCCAAGAAAGCACTTCTACCATATAACATTGAAGAAATGAACCAGGAGAGCAGAATGTAATTGCAATGTGTTCTGGTGAGTTTTATGTGTTATTTTGGCTAGATTAAGGAATACATAGAAATCTTGTAAAACAAAACAAAATAAAACAAGACAACACGAAACAAACACTGGGTATATCTGTGATGATATTCCAGAAAAAAAATGGTGTTTCATTTGAATCAGTAGACACAATAAAATTCTGCCATCATCAATAGGATGAGGTGTCCAATCGATTAAGAGCTTGTAAAGAACAAAAGGGCAGAAAGAAGACTCCCTTTTCTTAGTTTAGGATGCTAATGTTTTCTAGCCATGGGTTGTTAGAGTTCCTGGTTCACAGGCTTTAAGACACTGTTGGTCCTGCTATGACATCTTGAGTGACACAGCAGTTTTCCTTGTTCTTTTGTTTCTAAACATTAGATTACTGAGTCGTCTTATTCCTCAGAACAGCACGAACCACTGCCTATATTGAATGCTCGCTGTTGAAATGGTGTACTATTTATTTGGGGAGTCTTGAGAAACAATGCAGGAAATAAAAAAATATAATTATAAGAAATTTTTAGGTTTAAA